>NW_027556291.1:57274622-57506644 GCF_003287225.1 Phascolarctos cinereus | reverse complement strand
AAAGCTGACTACACTCCCTTACTTCATTTCCATAGTCATTCAATGATGGATTTAATTGAGGCTTTGTGATGCACACAACTAAAGCTCCCAGGGCTTTTAGCATAAAACAAGATCTGAGGTCTGAATGGGGAATCTCCAGGTCTGCTGAGAACAGAATCAGAGATATGACCACTGTATTTAATTTTCCTCTTACTTGTTTTTCTTTTTCTTTTTCATGTGTTGAATGTTAGGAGGAAAAACAGACGTTGCAGATGGCAAAAGGATGTCATAGGTTCGGGCTGGAGTCAAAGGTCAACCAGGGAATCAGTTTCTCTGTTTTTTTTTTATCTGTGAATCTTTTAAGGTTAACATTATGCCTGCACTTCATCCCTGGGAGTACTCCCAGGAAGAGCTTAGCTGTCTAGCTCCTGTGCACAAATGTCCTATCACAACCAGCATCATTACCTTTGAAAAGTGAGTTTTCTTCAAGTTCTCCATCTTTGTGCCTGTGAGTTCCTTAAAATTAACATGATTTCTCTATTTATGGGTCTAGGATTTTTCCAATGAAGAGCTATGAAATCTCCATTTCTGGACTAATTTGATTTTGAAAAGCTCACTGTTATTTCAGAAAGGTGAGTTTCCAGAATTGAATTTGCTTGAGAAATTTATAGTGGTTGGGGGTGGAAGCATCAGTCAGGGCAACCCTGGGCTGGAGCTTCCTGATGGGCCAATGAAATGGTTCTGCTGCCCTCCTGAGGCATCTTTCTTTGCAAGTGCTCCTAAGTATCTGTATCAGTAAAAAGAACAACTCACTTGTACATAGCAAGCTGTACATTTTGGGTCACTTTTGAGCCTCTGAGCAAACTGTGAGATTAGTAATGTTTTATCTCAGTGTTGCAGGAAGAGACCAGAAGATGACACAGGATAAGTAACTTGGTTATTTTGACAGGTCTGATAAGTGTGTGTCGGACAGAGACCACTTACTCAAAATTAAAAACAAAGACTTAGATACCCTTGAAAGTAGAAAGGAGTTTATTGCTTTCTCATAAGAAAAGGTACCCTCCTAGTCTCCATTTTGGGCCAGGAGAGTACTAGTTCCTTACAGAAGTAAAGTCTTATTTATACCCTAACACAAGATCCTCCTCCCTAACCCCCTTCACCTTATCCCATTGGCTGGGCTTTCAGGGGATACAATCTATTGACGGAGACACAAGTTTGCCCAGAGACAAGAAAAGGTGGGAAGCTTTTCAAGGCAAGCAGTTCAGGTTGGGGGCAGGGCTATTCTTTTTCCTGAGTGGGGGAGGGTTTTGAAAGCAACAATCAAGAACTATTTACAAAAACCACTGACTCCCTGAGGAGCCTTCACTTCTGAGAGATCATCTCTCACAATTCCCCCTCTCATTTCTTACAATTTGAAGACTCCTCACACCCACTAAATCTTAATAACCATCAGGGTGGTCTCGGACTGGCACCCAACCCTGACTCTTTAGAACCATCAGCTTGATTTCTCGTTCCCCTTCTATCTTAACCAAGGGGTACAAGGAGTCTTGCATACAGGGGAGACACACTGGGAGTAGGATAATAACAATTTCCCTCAAATTTTACAATCTAAGAGTTTTAGAAATACAATAATATCAATTGCATTTCCGTATTATCACATACAGAAATTATCACTCTTATGGTACCTTTAACACTTGGCACTCTTGGTACCTTTAACAATTACATATTCCGCATTTTAACATATGCATACTTCTTTTACTGACCACTTGCTCTAATCAGAGAAATCTACTATAAAAGGAAAAGGCAGGGACATATGAACATCCTTAGCTCTGTTTGAATTCAGATAACAGTCTCAGTTCTCCAATCATGCAATATCAATTCCATATCATAGCCAGACTCAGGAATAGTCAGGTGGGAAACATTCCTTCTCAAAGGAACACAATGGGGAAACTGAGCCCGGAAGATCCCATCCTAGATTGAGGCTAAGATTGTCCTCTCGGCTTTTTCCCAGATGCAGACCTCCACCTACAGGATCACATTCTCTCTGGGCATTTCTTCAGATATTGATGTAATGCAGACAACTATACCCAAATTCAAACTCAAAACAA
This sequence comes from Phascolarctos cinereus, assembly GCF_003287225.1. NCBI lineage: Eukaryota > Metazoa > Chordata > Mammalia > Diprotodontia > Phascolarctidae > Phascolarctos > Phascolarctos cinereus. The sequence goes on along the minus strand of NW_027556291.1, from coordinate 57,504,557 downwards.
AATTAGTTACAGTCCCAAGAACCTTTTACCTTAAACAGCAAATTTCACTAATTATGGCTTAAAGCCAGATACAGTTAATTTTACTCCCATGGAGTTGCAATAATCAATAAAAATTTACCAGGACTCACATCTCAAATTTAAGCTTGTCTCAGTTTAAAAGCCAATCATTAGAAACTTGCAACTTCTCAGCAAGCCAAGTTCATTGTTTAGGAACTGCAAGTTCTTTCCTCAGGGCAGATGTACTCTGCTTCGTCTATTCCTTCTTACTTTCCTCTACCCTGGCCACATACACTTTTTGGGCTGTTGTCTTTCCTCAAAGCATTTTAGCATTAGTTCAAATTATTCATGAGAGAGGGAGGAATGATCATTAACTCTCTCAACCATCTTAACTCCACCTGATCCTGTTACCTGAATTCCCATAGTCAGTCCCATTGGGGTACTTTTAGTTAGCGCTGTTTCTATTAATTTTTGCACTAGTCCTGATATAAGGGGTGATGCAGCACCCTACTGTAGTTAAACTCCCACAGGTACAATTAGAGAGGTGGTAATGGATGCTGCTATTCCCTTTCATTTGCCAAACCAGGATTCTAACCATCCCTTTAATCAGTTATCTATCCCAGAATTCTCTGCCAACTGCTCAGCTAGAACGGTTAAACCTTGCAATGCCTTAGTGATGGTTCTATCTGGGACTGTGCTGCTGGGCAACATTTCATCAAGGGATTTGGGGGACTTAAAACAATATGGGAGAAGGAAGGGAAAAGTTGGCTGACACATTGACAAATTAAAAAGGGGGCAGTCCCCTTATTAAGTACAGATACAGAGATCCAAAAATAATGATAAATTGTCCATTTAAAGCTTTAGAAGTCTCTTCTCATACCACTGTCTGATACTCTGGACATCATCTGGTGAAGTCTTCTTGTCTAAGTGCTGTTCAAACAGTGTCCAGCAGACTCTCCTCCTGCAGAGATCCTCCTTCTTGTATCCACTCTCCTACAAGATTGATCTAATTTCTTTAGTCCAGGGGTGTCTGCAATGGGCCACTTTATCATTAAGAGTTCCATCTCACAAATACTCCAATCAGGTGGCTCCAATTCTGTTGACTACATTTCCAACTTTCCTTACATAGAAAATAGGGCATCTCTTCGCCATTTGCATTATATGCTGGTCACATCTAATTAAGGAACTAATAATAATAGTTAACATTTTTAGTGTCTGCCCTCTGCTAGGCATTAAATTTCCGATCCATACATTTTCCCAATTTACCTTAGTGCCAAACAGTGTAACATCACATTTCATTTAAAATATTACCAGAATGAATTAAATTACCTTTTGGTTGTGTTCTGGTACACAAAAACTTTTCTCTTCTTTCTTTCTTTCCACATTCAAAATTTGGCCAGAATTAGAATGCGGAGAAAGAGAGAATTTTTTTTTCCCAAAAGTTTCCAAACCTTTTACTATCAAACTCTGTTGACACTCATTCACACCACAGACACAAACAGGAACACAAAATAGACATACAACAAATTGCTGTAGAATCCTCAAATCATCAAATCATATTTAACCATTTTTCTTTTTATCTTTCCCTTTATACTTTGGCAAAGTCCAATTAGCTATCATCTGGAACATCTGGAAAGGAACTATGTTGCTGTCCACCCACTTTTGGACGTCCCCATGGCTCACCAGCTCTGCCGGTTAAGGCTCACTGTATCTTGCCATGAGGTGGAGGCTTACTAGTTCTTGTCCTCTTTCAAGAACTCACCGATATTGCCCCCTTATGGGAGGGAAGGCTGGCTAGATCTTGCTGAGGGCTCACTAGTTCTTGCTTTCTGTAGAAAGGTCACCAATCTTGCCTTCTCACCTCACTAAGCTCAGCCTTGTTTCCCTTCCCCCAGTCACCCAGTGACTCACTAGTTCTTGCCCTCTTTATGGGGGCTCACCAATCTTGTCTTACCAGGGTCTGTACACACAAACTTACATGACCAATTCAAATTCTTCAAATTCTTCAGCGGGTGGTGGTTGTTGTTCACTTTCCGAGGTTTCTGCTTTCAGGTATCTGTCTTTCTTCGGGTCCATTCCTTAAAAGTGAAAGGAAACTCCCAAACCATTCCTTGGGCCTCTGGCAAGTGGCTGACAGGGGCCTGTCTTAGGACTTGCTGGGAGGCCCTTCTCAGATAAGGAAGGAAATACCAGAAAAGTCTCCAGCTGTGTGGGACAGAGACCACCTACTCAAAATTGAAAACAAAGACTTAGATACCTTGAAAGTAGAAAGGAGTTTACTGCTTTCTCATGAGAAAGGCTACCCTCCTAGTCTCCATTTCAGGCCAGGAGAGTACGAGTTCCTTACAGAAGTAAAGGCTTATTTATACCATAACACAAGCTCCTCCTCCCTAACCCCCTTCCCCTTATCCCATTGTCTGGGCTTTCAGGGGGTACAATCTATTCACGTAGACACAAGTTTGTCCAGAGACAAGAAAAGGTGGGAAACTTTTCAAGGGCAAGCAGTTCAGGGTGGGGGCAGGGTTATTCTTTCTGCTGAGTGAGGGAGGGTTTTGAAAGCAACAATCAAGAACTATTAACAAGAACCATTGACTCCCTGAGGAGCCTTCACTTCTGAGAGATCATCTCTCACAATTGGATGAGTTGGAAAGTAAAATCCAGGCTTCCTAACCCTGTGGGTCAGGTTTTCACCACCAATCAATTTAGAACATTGCTTGTCAACCATCATTTTTCCACCCCTGCCACATATGTATTCATTCTTTCCATGCTTGACTTCCCTAAGATTCACGGTCCACATAGTTAGAACTACAGGCCTTTTCAATGGCCCTCTATTTGGAAGCCCCTTATCAGACAACTGAGAAAACTGAGGCCCTCAGATTTTCCAATGCCTCATCCACAGAATGTAAGTGATGTGCAAGTTAGACCTCCCAGGTCGGCTGACCTCTGATGCAGGCCACTAGACACTGCCATGAGTGTGCCTCTACCTTGGACAGATTTGATTTTTTTTTTTTTTATCATTTCCATTGTCTTGACTCCATCAAAAGGAGACAGCAGGAAAATAAACTGCAAATAGTTGAGCTATCACCAAGCTTGGAAAATGTGCAGGGCAACCCAGACAGTCTTGCCATCTTTTCCACTAAAAGCTGGAAGCTACACTTCATTTACAAATTTTACATTCCAAGAACTGTATTAATGCGGAAGATTTAAGAATTATGTTTACTATTACACCCATTCTGCTTTCCTTTGAAAGGTAAGACTTTCCATTTCCTTTTTCTCTTGAGAAAAGTGAGAGATGATTGCCTTTGGGGCTGAAATTTGGCCCAGCCTATGAACTCTACCTTAATGTGTTAAACAAATCATATTCTTGTACTCCAGGCATACCAGATCTTTTCCTTTCTGTTCATGATGAATCACAGTAACAAATGCAAGAAAAAGAACAATAGTAGTATCTCTAAATACAAAAACAGAAACAACCACCAAAAATATCTTTTGTGGAATACAGGATATGTATGTTATCTCCTTTGATTCAACAACAGACCTTGCTCTTGGTAGTCCAATTGACAGAGGAATTAAGTGATGCTAAATGATGGACTATGAGATATGTGTATATGTATATGTATATGTATATGTATATGTATACATATATATATATATATATATTTCTCCCTCCTTTTTGTATTTCCCTTATACCATTTTATTTTCCTCCATCCTACTTGTATTCAAGGGTGGCAAAATAAATACACATTGCCAGGGGCAAAAGTCCTTGCTGGCTTAGTTCAGATTCTGGGGCCTCTCTCAAATGTCACTTTATCCTTTTTACCTCTCAATGCCTTAAGGTTAATTTTATTTCCCTGTTGATTGGTTCTAGGATTATTACCAGGAAGAGATAAGGAGTCTTCTTCCTGTTGACAAGCTCACTATTTCTTTTCAAAGGTGAGTTTCCAAATTTGCATTTGTTTCAGAAATTTGAATAGGTTAGATCTAGGGACATAAGTCAGGGAAAGCCAGGGAGTTTAGCCCCTGATGGACCTTTGAAGTAGTTCCCCTGCCACTGCACTCCTGACACATCTTTCCTTGGAAATGCTCATGTGCATCAGTAATAAGAAAAAGAGGATCTCCCTTGTATGCAGCAAGCTCTATATTTTGTGTACTTTTTGAGCTTCAGAGCAAACTACGAAATTGGTGGTTTTCTTGCTCTGATTTTTTAAGTCAAAGAGCTGAGGAGGAATAAGGTCACATGACCAATCTGGTAAGTGGATGAATTGAGATGTGAAGTCCAGGTTTCTTGACCATGAAGGTCAGGATGGGGCCTCTTAACAAGTTGGGGCCCTGCTGGTCAGCCATTTGTTTTTCCTCCCCTGCCATCCTTCACTTCCCTAAATATTCGAAGTCAACATATGCAAAACTTTTGGCCTTTTCAGGTCCTTTTGCTTGAAAGCCCCTCATCAGATGAGTGAGGGAAGTGAGGCCCTCAGAGTTTTCAAAGGCCTAATCAATAGAATCTGTCTTACATATGCATATTTGCTTGGCTGACTCCAGATACAGCCTACTAGACAAGACTTTGAGGATGCCTCTACCTCAGTCATATTTTATTCTTCCTTGTTGCTTCTGTTCTTCTGGCTCCATCAAATGGAGTCAACAGGACAAAAAAATTGTGAGTAGTTGGAATACCAGACAGTTGGGATGATGTTCGGGACCACCCCTGCAGTCAGTCTTGCCATCTCTTTTCCTTGAAGTCCCCAAGGCTTAACATAATTTCTGATCTTTTCTTTCTAAGATGGAGATACTTAGAAGATCTGAAAATTGGTCCTCTTGTTCACAAATGTTCAACCATCTTTCTTTCCTTCTCTTCAGTTCCTCTTTGGCTTGAGAAAATTGGATGATTGTTGCCCTTGGGGGTGGCATTTGGCCTTGCCTGTGAGGTCTGCCATAATATGATGGACAGATTCCATTGTTCTGCTCACTCCAGGTGTGCCAGGTCTTTTCCTTTCTGTTCAGGATTAATCACAACAGTAACAAGAACAAAAACAGCCCTAATGAGAATTTCAACTGCGAAATCAGAAATGAGCACAACAAATATCATGTATAGTGTGTGTATGGTATCTCCTTTGACCCAGTAGCAGACCTCTGATTCTGGTGCTTTTTTTAGTTTAATTGATGGAGAAATTAAGTGATGCTAAGACATGGGAAGTTACTCAGGCCAGGAGGACACACTTCATATGTGGCTGAAGTAGGATTGCTCTTCAGGCCTTCTTGGCTCCAAGTTCAAGGCTATAAGATATTTGGCTCTCTGACATAATTTTTGTTCCCATACTTCATTTCCTTTCACCATGCCATCATCTTTGGCTTGCTTGGGTATTCATCTTCCCCAAGACTCCAGGTCTTGATCTGTTGACACCAAAGTGATGGAAATGGGAGTATGTTTTCCCCCTCCTTTTTGTATTTCCCTTATGCCATTTCATTTTCCTTTATTCTATAGGTATTCAGGGTTGGCAAAATTACTGGATATTTCTTAGGGCAAAATTTCTTACAGGCTAGGATCAGATTCTGGGGCCTCCCCACAAAGTCAGATTCTCCTTTTGGCCTTTCAATTCCTTAAGGTTAACCTCATTTCTCTGTTGTTTGGTCCTAGGATTATTCCCAGGAACAGCTGAGAAACCTTCTCCTTGTGGTCAAATTTCATTTTGACAAGCTCACTGTTTCTTTTCTTTCTTTCTTTCTTTTTTTTTTTTGAAGGTTTATTTTTCTTTAATCTGATTTGACTTGGAGACACAAAACAAGAAATGGAAACACCCAAAACCATATGGAAGAGGAGGAAGATGAGCCCCTTTTGGGCTCAGAACCTGAACCTCGGACCCCTCCCTAGGGGGAAGGTGATGAGGAGAACAGGCCAAAAACATCTGGGCACCATCCAATTGAGGCAGGGAATAGGTCCTCCATCCTTCCCCTAGAGGGCAGGGCCCAGCTCCCTCCACCCTAGAAATGGGGGTGTCTGGACCGGAAGGAGATTCCACCAGGGATCTTTTTTGTGGGGAGTGGGGTTAGGGAGAGAGAAGCTCCAGCCCAGGCACACCTGCCCTCTCCCCACCCCCACCCCCAAGGCCTTGGCTCAAGCCCCTCCTTTGTAGGGAGGGGCACAGCAGCAAGAGGGGCCTCAGGCCCAGTGGAGGCTCATTGTCAGCAGAAAGAATGGGAGACATTCATGATGAGGGCCAGGGTCCAGGAAAGCAACAGAAGACATGTGATTATCTGAATGAGGAAGGGGGGACTCCAGCTCTCCCTACAGCAGGAGGAGGGGAGTAAGTGTCTGGGTGGGGGGAGCCAGGAGGCCCCCATGCCCAAATACTGAGGTCACCTGGGGGGAAGAGAAGCAGAGAGGTACACCCAAAAGCTGGACCTGTGAGGTACATACAGGTCCTGGGTGGGTCAGCAGCTGGGCCCTTATGCACCCCTTTCAATACTGTGGCCCTGGGGGACAGGAAGATCAGAGAAGATAGACTATGCAGCTGAGGAGATGGGAGATTGCACCCTTGATCCCCAACCTCCCAGGATAGTGATGGGACAGGGATAGGAACAGGAGCTAGAAAGATGATTTCCAAGGGGGAGAGGTCCAATCCTCCCATGACCTCAAAAACCCAGGGGTGGGGAAGGGGCTGCCATGGCTTCCACTTCAAGTTCAGAGATCAGATACTGCTGTGGGCCCCTCCAACCCCACCTGGGGGAGGAAAGGGGGCAGGGTGGGTCCTGTTAAATGGAGGGCAGCAGCTTTTTTTTTTTAACATTTTGTTTTATTCATTTATTTTTAGGCAATTGGGGTTAAGTGACTTGCCCAGGGTCACACAGCTAGTAAGTGTCAAGTGTTTGGTCTGAGGCTGGATTTGAACACAGGACCTCCTAACTTCAGGGCCAGTGCTCTATCCACTGCACCACCTAGCTGCCCCTGGGCAGCAGCTTCTCAATGAATTCCTTCACAGTTTCCATCTCCATCACCTAGCTGCCCCAAAATGAGATATTTCTTCTAAAAATATTTCCCTTCTTTAAAAACAGTTTAAAAGTTATCCTGATGTTAAGAAGAATAATAAATAAATTTTTATGAAGAACATTAGTTGGGAACTTTAAAAGTGATATATATCTCTCTTTTTCACCTTAAAGTAAAAATAAACCTTTAAAACTGGAATTCATTAAAACTAAGCTGTGTAAGATGTTCTTAAGTAACATAAATAAATTCCCAAAGTACTATAACAAACTAAATTCCTAGTTATCACAGAATGCCCTAGATATCACAAAGTTCCTTAGTCAAAAAGGTATTTGTAATGGAAAAGAAATTCAATTTTTATAATGCATGAATAACATACCCAATTAAATTAGCCTTATCACAATAACAAATTTTATCAAGCTTTTAAAAATTTACTCCGTATCTTTTTCTTTCCTTTGTCTTTAAATATGTAACTGCAAATCAGGAAAAATTATTACATTCTGGAATCTCACATAGATAGTGAATGTGATAGTCCATAAATCTCCCAAATTATCATATCTCAAAGATTCTCATTTACTCAGGAATCCCACAGCACAGGAAAATTTTGCACAAAGTTGATAAGAGTTTTGGGTGAAACTTCCTCTTAAATACAGACAAAACTTGGAAGTTTATTCTAACTCATTCATTCTTCCCTATTTGGGGGGAAGGGGTAACAATTCTTGATCTAACATCTCTAGATTATAATAGAAATTACTTTCAACAACATAGCTCATATAATTTGTTTACCAGATTATACCGTATAAGAAAATTCAGAAATATAACCATACTTATTATGTATTGAAAACTTGAAACAGAACCAATTAATTACCTATTTATAACCTAATATACCTCATCAAATATTAACAGTTTTCAAATTATCAAATTTTATCACATCCTTTTATGTGGTATGTGATTTATGGTACATCCATATGCACCATTTCTACCTCACAATGCTCAAATTTTACATTCTAAGAGAGTTTTAGAAACACAATACAATTTAGAAACATAGTAATAAGGTAAACAGTAAACTTCAGATGATATCAGTTGCATTTCCAAATTATCGCATATAGAGATTATTGATCTTATTACTTTGGGTATTTAAAAACACTTCAAAGTTGTCAGGTATGGAACAATTACATTAAATTAGAGAGATAATAATGTTGTCTAACATATGCCATTGTGTTAAGCACTTTCCCGTCATTATATCATTTTGATCCCATAACAACCATTATTATTTTTCCCTTTACAAATCAGGAAACAGGACACACAGAGATAAAATAACTTGCCATAAATTCCAAAACTAGAAAAGAGAAATACGGGGCTCCCCAAGAGTAGAAGTTGGCTTCTCACCTCATAGTGCTATTGCGAGCTCTTCCAGGGGTTTGGGTGGCTAATGCCAGGGCCTTCCTAGTGCTGATAATTCTTGGTGGCAGGACTTAGGGAATCTCATCATTAGGACTGAGCTGTCCACCTCTCCGCTCCCCACAGCTGCAGAATTTACTGAGGCTGATGCCATTTGCAGCTGCTTGGTCAGGGTGGGCAGAATTTATTGAACCTGAATGTGACTCCCAGACCTTGCCTAGAAGGGTGGGCTACAAGATGACCAGGGGCACTGGGCCATTATGGCCACTGCTAGTCTGTGATAGTTGCCCTCCCCTCCTTTTGCCAGATTGGGAAGGCTGATTTAAGTTTTCCCTATAATTCTTCAGCATTTTCTTCTCTTTCACATTCCCCGTATTGTGATATTTGTCTTTGGGGAGGGAGTGGGGAATGCTGAGGAATCATAATTGGGAGGAGGTGTTTTAGCAGAAGGTGAGCTCCTGGAATTACCTGTAGTCTCAGAAGTTTTCTCCAAAAATCCTAAAGTGATCAGTTTCCCAACTTTTAATGATTAATCTCAAAACCTCCAGAATCTGATAAGATTTATTTAGCTGTGTGTAACTTTTCACTCTAGGTCTAGGCTGGCCAGGCCTGAACCCACAAGGAAAGGTTTGTTGTTTTCCTAGCTGCAGCCCTTAGAAGTCTCTGGCTGCCTGCACTTTAAATCTTACAAGGTACAGATACAGAGACACATACTGACAGACAAACTGACAGGACAAATGCAATACAAAACATAGTGACATAATCTACACTTAATGACAGAGAGAGAGGGAATTAGAAGCTTGTTGGAAAACCCCCAACTTGAATTGGTTATTTATTATTATTCAGAAGAAGGGGAGTTGGGGAATTTGCAAGGATCCAAGACCTGATAGTGTAACTATATCTTAAGAGCCTTCCTCAAAGTGCCCCTGAGATTGCAGACTTTAAGGGGCAATTCCTACCTAAATGGCAAAATAATGTTCTGTATTACAAGATACTAATTAAATTAGTGACCCTGGGCTCTCATTCACTAAAACCCTGTTTGCCTCAGTTTTCTCTTAAGTAAAATGGGGATGATGGGAGCACCTAGCTAATGAGGTAGTTTTAAGGGTCAAATGAGATAATATTTCTCCAGGATTTTCACAGTCTGAAGGTGCCTTGAGCTTTTATATTCTGAGGGTCCTTCTATCTCTGACAATCTAGGGGATCAGGACATCCTAGTGAAGAGGTCTAGGACTTTTGGGGTGCTGGGACCCTAAGATTGCGGTACTGGGCCCTGCTGAATGAATTCAACTCAAATCTTCTTCAGCCAGAGAAAAAGTCTATTAGTGATAAATCACATTGACCAGGTGATGCCCATAGAGTGGGCATGAGAGGTTCTCAGCCTTGTGGGCCTGAGATTCTCAGCAACTGAATGAGGGCTAGGGTGGATCTTAAGTACTAAAGTAACTTTGGGTGGCCAGAGAAGGGGGTTGGGAAAAGGGTGTAGGTAAAAACTCTTAATTGGGGAGGTCAGAGAGATTGAATAGACAATGGGAATAGATAATGGAGGGAACAGGAAGGCAGAAGTTTGAAAGGCATCTACACAAAATCAAGGTGGGGCTAGGACTTTCAAAAGGAGATAAAGGAAGACCTTTCTGGGGCCTATAGACAAAAGGGAGCCTAAGGCTTTCAAAGGGAGATGAGGGGAGTTGATTAGGAAATTTGAAGGTTTAAGGGTTTTCTGGGTCCTGTAGACAAACAGGAGCCAGATTCTATTCAGGGCAAGGGTTGAAGGTGCATCTGAATAAGATCTAAAGGTAAGCTAGGGCTTTCAAGGGAGATGAGGGTCTGGGTCTGTAAGTCAGATTCCCTTTGGGGCAAAGGGCAAAGATCTTGGCTTGGGCCCTGCCCCCATCATTCCCAATGAAGTTAAGTTCGGGGACCTGAGTCCCCATCAGGACCATAGCTTTTAAGGGAAATGGGAGGTGGAAGGGGATTATTCTGAGCCTGGGAAAGAGTGCTGAAGCTGCTTTGTGAGCCTTAAGGGAAGAGGCTTCTGCCTTTCCTCAGCCGTCTCAGCAACCCAAGGATGAAAACATTCCCACTCCTGGCTAGATGTTTTGTTGGCCTTTAAACTTAATTTGGTTTTAAGATAACTTTGACCGGTCAAAAGAACCCCTATTTTGGCCAACATAATTTGGAACTATCTTTAGTTACCTGACATCAGCACTAGCAGTATTTGTGATCACCAGATTGGCAATGGCTTGACATGTATAATAGGAGAATGTCAAAGCGTCCATTGAAATTATAGATCCAGGATATCTGTGTTTCCCCTACGTAACACATGTCAGTAAGATACCAAGATAAGAAAAGTCCCATTATTCAAGATTGTCTGGTCCCAGGTATCCTGTCCTTTGTGATCACCAACAGGAAGAATGCTGGTCAGTTTCATGTGGTTGCTGACACAGGATTCACTCAGAGAGAAAAAATTAATTCAGGTGTTTGGCCCTTATTGGAGCTTAATTGATCTTGAATTATCATCCCTAATCACCACTTCCATTTTGAAGATAGTAGGACTACTGAGGCTTAGGTGGGGTAAAAAGGGGGTGGGTCTGACATTAGAATCCACATTCAGGCTTTTCCATTACACTCTATTAATGAATTAGCCTTGAGTTGGGGCCAAATCTTTCCTGCCTTTTCTCCCAACTGGTTGCAGGCTTTGGGCTGTTAGGTGGGATTTTTGTTTTGTTTTGTTTTGTGTAATTGATGCATAAAGAGGTGTGTCTATACCTGGTGCAACTTGTTTGGGAGCTTAGAGCTAACCTGCCCATTCATCCCGAGTCTAGACCGCTGGACACTGACTTTCTCCACTTCCTCTAATCTAATTCTCCAACCAGATACCAGAGAAGACAGAAGACAGATGTCCAGGCAGTGGCTCTCCTACCATCCAGACAGCCTGGGGCTGTCCACCGGTGCTGTAGAGATGAGAGAAGGCCATCCAAACAGCCAGGCCCAGCAGTGCCAGCAGCAGCCCCAGGCACATCCCGGGCATCCCCAAGAATATCTCAAGGTGCCCCAATAATCCCATCAGCAACCTGAGCCTCCGCCTCCCCAACAGATCCAAGCTGTGGGAACTCCCCACCCACTAAGCAGCCCCTGCTGCTCCAACAATCCCAGCAGCAGCCCCAGCCACAGTATTTTATTCATAATGCTAAAGAGTTAATTGGAGGGGATTTGAAAGGGCCTCTATTTATTTGTCTTTGTAAACTTCTGCATTGCTAAAACACATAAGCTGGTAATTATCATTAAAATACATCTACTCAAAAGACAACTAAGCCTAGCCGGTCACAAGAGGGTGATGAATGGGATGTCCCAGTGAAGACTTCTCAGTGTAATTAAGGTAATGAGTTCAGGAGGTGGGATAGGGTTAAGTATAGATTTCTGTATGATCATCTTTTTTTTTTCTTTTCCTGGTGCCAGATATTAGTGGTAGGAATTTGTCTAGTTGTTAAAGCTCTGGTCTTTGACCTTACCCAGATGTGCTTTCTTTTTTGGCTCCCGTTAGTCTACCAGTCCCGGGAAACCCAAAATTCTTCAAGTCCCCTTATCTCCCTTTGACAGGATTTTACTTAGATGTCTTCCTGTTCCCAACATTGTCTGTTCAATCCCTAAAACCTTCCAAAACAATTGTAAATTATCTTCCTAACCGCACATTTTTTATTGCTTCTTTGACATTATCTCAGCAAACTAAGAAATATAGAGATGCATACTATGTCCTTTGTCCTATGCTAGAGTCTAGCGTGTGAGATTGTGAGCCGAGTTAATGGACAGCTGTGAGGACGGGGGAACTGAGTCTTCAGGGTTATATAAGCTGATTTCTACCTCTGTGGGCCATCTCCCGTCATCAGAGCTTACTGATGGACTGACGGAGGGACACCCAAATCTCGAGATTTGAAATAATAATAATTATACCTATAATAAATTAACTTTCTGTTTCTCCTTGGACACCTCTGTGTTTTGTTTTATTTTTAATTTGAGTGGCATCCCACACAGTGAGGTCTTAGAACATGAAATGTCTGGGCTTGTAGAGACCTGAGACCACACAGAATGTCTGGGCTAGGAGTTGCCATGGAGAAGACAATGTCAGAGCTGGGAGGGCACCTCACTGAGGGCTATCAGAGGTAGAAGAGCCCTTACAACAGAGGAAGTCAAAGTGAACTCAGACATCCCAGAAGAGGATGGAAAAGCTCTTTCCAATACTAGCTCCTGTTGTCCTCATCAGAAAGCAGTCAGCTAGCTGCCAATATCACTCCTCATTTTAGAGGAGAGGACAGTGATGGTCACAAAGCTCCAGGAATGGCCTAGGGTCACAAACCTAGTCTGTGTCTGAGGTGAATGTAAATGTAACCCTTTTTGACCCTAGGCCCAGGGCTTGAAGTCTGAGCCACTGATATCTCTGTCCTCAGTGCTAGCAGAGATCCTAGAAAATCAGAAAACATTCAGGGCATTCTGCTTTTTTCACAAATTTATTTTTTTCTGTTAATTGCCCCCAATGTATAGGCAGGGATAGTATAATTTTTTAACAATCAGACATACACTTACACATGCACACAAAATCAATGAGAAGCATTTTTTAATATATTTTTGTGTTCAGTGGATTAAGCTAATGACAGGCATGATCATTTAAGTAAAATAAATTTTTGAATATACTAATGATTTGATAAACAGCTTTTATTTCACGAATATTGAAACCAATGCTATTTTGATGCTCTCAATGACCAGACTTTCAGAAATCTCCAAAGATAGTTTGTAGGTGGTGGGAGCCGCAATAGAGAATGGTGGATCTGGAAAGGCATTGGGAAGCAGGAATATAGAGAATATAGAGAAGAGGAGAGCTAGGAGTGTCCTGATGACCCCAGATTGTCAGAGACAGAAGGACCCTCAGAGTATGATAATAGCTCACATTTATAAGAAACCTTCAGACCGTCAAAATCCTTGAGAAATATTATCTCATCTGATCCTTAAAACCACCGTGTGACCTAGGTGCTACTATCATCCCCCTTTCATAAGTGAGAAAACTGAGGCAAAGAGAGGCTCAGTGAATGAGAGCCCAGGGTCACTAAACTAGTTAGTATCTAAGTCTGGTCTTTCTGAATTCCTTTCCAGAGACCTAGGCCTTATGCCACCTAGCTGCCTATCTTGTGAGCTGAGAGGGGCCATCCAAACCACATTCACAAAATAAACTAGATGGGAAGTCTTTTTGCTTTATAATTTATGGGGTTTCTGTGTTCAGTGGTTTAAAGTACAAGCAGACGTGATAATGTGAGAAGAATAAACAGGAAACATGCTTACCATATGAAACACAACTTTTATTGCAACAGTATAGAAACTAGCATTGTCACGATGATCTAAATTCATACTCAGGTTCTTAACCCTGAAGCCCAGGAGAAAAGATGAGAGTGCCTGGCATGTTTCTGTAAAAATGGGGAAGAACAAAATAATTCCATACAAGCCAGTGACAAGGTATCATGCTCCCACAATTTAAGATAACCTTTGACATCTTATAACGTCAGCAAATAATTTGGCAATAACAAGTTACATTGTTTTAACAAGCTTGCAAAACCTTGAAAGGGCAAGCCAATGAGAAGGGCCCTAATCTTTTAATAGAGCCCAAAGTTCTAGAGGACAGAGCCGTTTTTACCTAGCCCTAAGTAGGACAAAGGGTACGGGCTTTTGGATGAGGAGGGATGGTGGGGGGCGGGGGCATGTCAAGCAGACATGGGATGGGTGGATGTATAAGATTGTAACCTGGAAAGGAACGTACCATTCCAGGACTGGAAGGGAGGAGTCGCAGGATTCTAACAGTATAAAATGTTTTCTTGCTTCTGTAATTGGATGTCTTCCGAGGGGTTTTGCCCAGTTCTCCCAAGAACTGTAAAAATAAACAATTCTTCTCTCACTCTGAGCTTAGTTTTGTTTTTTAACTAGAAGGCTTTATTTCTCTAAGGCCTTATTTCTAACATCAAGGAAATCCATTTGGGGCAATAAATGGAACGAATTCAAATTCAAAAAATAATTACAAATGGCAAACATTTTCAAATGGACCAACTTTAATTTTTAATCACTGGATCGTTAACACAAATACATAGCAAATTTAAAGAAAATGACTCAAAGAAATCAAAGCCTAGGCTGTTAGAATAAGGTGGGAACTTTGAACTTGGAATGACTAAACTCTTAGAGACCTTCATACATGGAATGGCTGGGCTGGGAGATGCCATAGAGAAGAGGGTGTTAGATGTTGGAGGGCACTGAGAATGAGGGCTAAGAGACACAGGTGAGCCCTTCCTATAGGTAAGGGACAACATAACAGTGTTGGTAAACCCCAGAATGGCAGAGGTGGAAAGATCCTTAGAATATGTGTATGTATATATATATATGTGTGTGTGTGTGTATATGTGTGTATATATATATATATATATATATATATATATATATATATATATATATATATATATATATAAAATTTGTGTGTGCATATATATAATAGCTCATATTTATATCATGCCTTAGATTTTCCAAAACTTTGACAAATATAATCTGATTTGAACTTTAAAACACCCTTTCCAACTAGGTGTTCCTCTCATCCCATTTTGATACATGAAGAAACTGAGTCAAAGAGAGGGTCAGTGAATAGGTGAAGGTCACAAACTTATTTGGTGTCTGAGGCTGGTTTTGAATTCAGATCTTTCGGAATCCTTTCCAGGCCTCTAAGCCATGTACCTTCAGTTGCCTACCTTGGGAGTTCACAAGGGTTGTCCCCCCCATCCCAATACAACAAAAGCAATTGTATATCAATTTATTGTTTTTCTGTGCTCAGTGGCTTATAGTAAAGAGAGACATGATAATTTAAGAAAAATAAATTATTAAATGTACTTACAATATGATAAGCAATTTTTATTTCAATAATATTGACGTCAACACATTGGAGATATGTTACACAGAATGTTCTCCTGTGACGCCCAGGAGAAAGATCAAAGGAGAATGCCTGATATTTATCTGAAAAAAAATACGCAGCTAAATGAAACTTATTCCATACAAGAAGGTGATCAAGTTACGTTTGGTACTGACATTACCATTTGTGGCAACAAACAGAATGAATTCATATTTAAGAAATAATTGCAAATTTGAAATGATTTCAAGTGGACTTGCTTTTTAGTTTTTAATCACTGTATTGCTGATACATACATGCAGTGAATTTCAATAAAAGGACAAAAATAAACCAAAGCTTGGCCTGTTCAAAGATGGGGGGGGTACCTTAGAACATTGAGTGTCAGGACTCTTAGGGATTTTGAAACAGAAAATGGCTGCACTGGGAGTTGCCATGGAGAAGAGAATGTGAGGACTGGGAAGGCACAAAGAAGTAGAGAAATCAGACAGAGAAGAGCTCTTACTACTTATAAAAGGAGAGAAATGAGAGGGTCCTTAAGACCCCAGATTGTCAGAGATGGAAGGACTCTCAGAATACAGAAAATTGCTCACATCTATAATGTCCCTTAAGACTGTCAAAATCCTTGACAACTATTATGACCCATTAGCCTTAAAAGAATCATTTGAGCTCATTTCTTCTGGAATCCCTATTTTATATATGAAGAAACTGAAAAAAAGAGAAGTGAAGTGTATAGCCCAGGATCACAACCCCTTTTAGTATCTGAGGCTAGTTTTGAATTCATGTCTTTCTTAATCCCTTTCCAGGGATCTAAGCTCTGTTTCTTTTGACTGCATTTTTGTGAGCTGGGAGTAGTCCTCTAGCACACACTCAAAAACATAGACAGAAAGCAGTTTTTAAGAAAAATATATTTTCTGTGTTCAGTGAGTTAATTTAAAGAGACATGATAATTTAAGAAAAATAAATATGAAATATACTTACTAGATGATACACAACTTTTATTTCAACAATATTGAAATTAACACTTTGGTGAAAGCCTTTAACCATGAAGCCTAGGAGAAAAGATGAAAAGATACTGCACGAAAAGTTTCTTTAAAAAAATGAGATGAATAAAATATTTCCATTATAGCAAAGTCCGGCGTTGATATTACCAGTTGTTGAAATAAATGAATTGAGTTTATTTTATTTAAATATTGTCATTTTAATAAGGTTTGAAAGGGACCAACTTTTTGCTTTTAAATCACCCTTATTGCTAAAATACATATGCAGTGTATTTAGAGAAAAATTAAAAGAAACAAAATAGAATGAGAAGGCTCTTCAAGACCTTCAAAGATAGAACGGCTGGGCAGGGAGTTGCCATAAAGAAGAAAATGTTAGATCTGGGAGGGCACTGATAAGAAGAGATATGAGACCTAGGAGAGCCCTTCCTTCAGGGAATGGTGGAACTAGGAGTGTTCTTAAGCCCCAGAAAGTCAGAAAGAGAAAGATTATAGCTAACATTTACAAAACACCTTAAGATTGTAAGCAGCTAGATGATCCAGTGGATAGAGGGCCATGCCTGGAAACAGGAAGATCTGAGTTCAAATTTGGCCACAGATACTTACTAGCTGTGTTACCCTGGTCAAGTTCTTTAACCCTGTTTGTCCCAGTTTCCTCATCTGTCAAATGAGCTGGAGAATGAAATGGCAAATTCATGCTAGTATCTTTGCCATGGAAACCCCAAATGGGGTCACAATGAGTCCAATCCAACTGAAGAACATGTCAAAATGCTTGACAAACATAATCACATTTTGACCTTAAAACCACCCTGTGACCTAGGTGCTCCTATCATCTATATTTATACAAGAGGAAACTGAGGCAAAGAGTTCAGTGAATAGCTCACAGTCACACACCTAACTATTGTCTGTGGCTGAATTTGAATTCCGGTCTTCCTGAATCCCTTTGCAGGATTCTAAGCCATGTGCCACTGCCTATCTTGTGAACTGAGAGGGTTCCATATAGTGATTTTATCTCACCTCCACTACATGAAGAACATGATCTATTTTCCTCCCTCCATCTTAGAGAAGACCATCACGTTGTGAAAGAGGGTCCCAGCAGTCAGGAACCCTTGGTTTATTACTGCCCTCTAAAAAGGCAGGAAGTGATATCACTGATCTCCTTCTCAACAATGCCTCAGGCAAAGAGAAAATTGGAATAAACCAGTAGACAAAGGAATTCAGCACTGGACAGGTCCCTTAGGAATGAATAAGACCTAATCAAATGAATACTGAACCCATTACTTTGGATGTCCCCTCAGGCATTTGTAACCCAGACTGCAGATGTACCATCAAGTAGGGAAATCAATAATAAGGAATGTTTAAATAACAGAGCATACAGTCTTAGCAATCTGCAGTTATCTGATTTCCAAAGAGAACAGATTATAAAATTTAAGATATCTTGAATAAGACTGGACTTTCAGAGAAGAATATAAAATGAATATAAAAGAATAATCAAATCTGAAGAAAAGAAAAAGCAGCCTGGTTATGGGGCTGTATAGGACCAATGGCCCTCCTGCTTTTCAGGAAATGATTGATGAGGCTTCACCATTGTTTCAGATCCCAACATCAATTTGATATCAGTGTTTTAAAGAAGTATTTAGGCCTAGCACCATTTTCCCCACAATTTTACATCAGCTAGCATTAAGCTACAGCACTCCAGCTGATGCAGGAAATCCATTTTTGGACTCATTCACTCATAACAAGGTATGGGCTCACCTAAGGCATTGCAATAATACAGCTCCTGAACCAGATGGCAATGGAGATTGCATAGGGAAAAGGATTGATTCAGGAAGGTACATTGTAAAGACTATTTTTGACACCTCACATAACTATATCCCAAAGAAGGGGCAGCTATCTGGTGCCATTTTTATCTACAAGAAATGAGATAGGAGATGGAGCCAAGATGGTGGAGAAAAGTCAGGGACTTGCCTGGACTCTCTCACAAGTCACTCCAAATACCTTTAAATAAGGCCCCCAAACAAATTATAGAGCAGCAGGACCCCAAAAAAAGGATGGAATGAAAATTTTGTTCAGCCAAAGACAGTTTATAAGGTTGGCAGGAAAGGTGTCTGTTGCATCAGTGTGAGAGTGGAGCAAAGTCCAGTGCAGGCTGTGTCAGCCCAGACTAGGCTTCAGCAAACCAGGAGGGGGCCTTGGAGGTGACTGAATCAATGGCAGCAGTGGAAGTTTTCAGGCCTTGTAGACAACAGATGGTAAGTGGGTCAAACAACTGGTCAGGGCATTAAAGGGGTCCATTTGTTGTCACCTGGAGCAGGACTCTGTTACATTGCCCAAACATAGATCTGGGTTGCAGTCCTAGGTCTCAGTCACAGGGTGAGGAGAAAATATTGCAAGTAGGCAGAAAGAAACAATTCAAATATTGTGGAGCCACAGTCAGGTTAGCACAAGATTTACCAGTTTCTACATTAAAGGATCATAGGGGTTAGTATATGATATTCCAAAGGGCAAAAGGGCTAGGATTACAACCAAGAATCACCTACCTAGCAAAACTGAGTATCATCCTTCAGAGGAAAATACATTCAACGAAACACAGAACTTTCAAGCATTCCTGATGAAAAGACCAGAGAATAGAATAGAAAATTTTGCTTTCAAATATATGACTCAAAAGTAGCATAAAAAGGTAAAAAGCAAAGAAAAATTATAAGGGATTCAATAAGGTTAAACTGTTTACATTCCTACATGGGAAAATGATACTTGTAACTCATAATAACTTTCTCATTTTTAGGGCAGTTGGAGTATGCGTATTGAGAGGGCACAGGTATGAGTTGAATATGATGGGATGATTATTTAAAAAAATAAAATTAAGGGGTGAGAAAAAATAATTCACTGGAAGAAGGGGAATGGGAGAGAGAGAGGCAGAATGGGGTAAATTTTCCAACATAAAAGAGGCCTAAAAGAGAATTTATAGTGTATAGGCGGGGAAATGGGGGCATAGTGGAGCAAGTGAATGTTACTCTCATTAAATTGGCTCATAGAGGGAATAACATACACACTCAGTTGGATGTAGAAATCTGTCTAACCATACAGGAGAGTAGGAGGGGAAGGGGATAACAGAAGAGGGTGGGCTGATAGAAGGGAGGGATGATTGAGGAGGTAAAAGTCATAAGCAAAACACTTTTGAGAATGAACAGGGTGAAAGGAGAAAGAGAGTAGAATAGAGAGAGAGAAAATAGGATAGAGGGGAAAATATAGTTAGTAATCATTACTATGAAAATAATTTTATAGCAATTTCCCTGATAAAGACCTCATTTCTCAAATATATAGATTGACTCAAATTTGTAGAAATAAAAGCCATTCCTCAACTGGTAAACCATCAAAGGATATGAACAAGTGGTTTTCAGAAAAAAGTAATCAAAGCTATCTATAGTCATATTAAAAAATGCTCTAAATCACTATTGATTAGAGAAATGAAATTAAAACAACTCTAAGCTACCACTACATACCTATCAGAATGGCTAATATGACCAAAAGGAAAATAATAAATGCTGGAGGGGATGTGGGAAACTTAAAACACTAATGCACTGTTCGTGAAGTTATATACTAATGCTACCACTCTGTAGAGCAATTTGGAACTATGCTCAAAGGGCTATGAAATCATGCATACCCTTTAACCCAACAATACCATTATAAGTTCTGTATTCCAAAGAGATAAAAAACAAAAATATACGCAAAAACATTTATAGCAGCTCTTTTAGTGGTAGGAAAGAAACGGAAATTGAGGAGATGTATGTATATGATTGTGATGGAATACTATTGTGCTATAAGAAATGATGAGCAGGATGCTCTGAGAAAAACCTGGCTTTACATGAACTGATGCAATGTGAACTGAGCATGATTACACATGTATGACCTGTGTCAAGTTATTTACCTTGTCAATTGGGGGAGGGGAAAGGAGGAAGAGGGAAGGAGAGAGAAGCAGAGAAGTTGGAATTCAAAATTTGAAAAAAAGGGAACTTTAAAATTGTTTTTATATGTAATTGAGGGGGAATAAAATATTAATTTTTTTAAAAAGAAAAAGAAATGGTTAAAAATCTGCCCTCCAATTGGAGAATCACATCTCCACATATTCATTTAGAGGTTATTATAGAATGTGGTGTAAGCTGTTGCTCCAAACCAAATTTCTACCACACTACTTTCTAGTTATCCCAGGAGATTTTATCAAATAGAAACTATATTCCGAAGTAATTTATGTTTTCAGGTTTATCAAATATGGGACATGAAAATCCATTTTTGCTGGTTTTCCCTTGGCTGATCTATTCAATTGATGTACTCCTCTATTTTTTAACTAATCCCAAATATTTGATGACTGCTTCTTTACAATAAAATGTGAAATCCAAACATGTGATTTCCCCTTCATTCCTAATTTTTTTTTATTATTTCCCTTGACAGTCTACATCTTTTGTGACTTTAAATTTCTTTTGTTATTTTTATTGTTTTATATGTTATGCTTATTCAAAAGTAAATTGTCAGGGGCAGCTAGGTGGCACTGCAGTGGCTAGAGCACCAGCCCTCTGAGTTCAAAAACTAGCTGTGTGACCCTGGGCAAGTCACTTAACCACATTGCCTAGCCAAAAGAAGAAAAAAAAAGTAGAAAAGTAAATTGTTGGGTTCAAATGCTTCCTCTGGCTGAGTGACCCTGGACAAGTCACAAGTCAATGCTCTGGGCAACTCACTAAGACTCTAATTGTAGACAAGGGGCTGACCTGCATTGGGAGAGGGAGATTCCTCACCTAAGAGTCCTTTATACTAATTAGATTATAGGTCCAGTTGTCATCCTTAGCCTATCCCTGGCACCCAACAGAGTGTCTTGCACATAGTAATTGTACAATAAAGACAAATTGGATTTAGTCCAATTCCTTAATTTTCCAGATGAAGAAACTGAGGCCCAGAGAGGTCATTCAGCATAGATTTAAGGACTAAAGGGACCTTGGAAGTCACTGAGTCAGACCACCTCTTTTTCTAGATAAGGAAACTGAGGCATTGAGAGGTCACATGACTTCCTCATGATCATACAACTATAAGTGTCTGAAGTGTGATTTAAAGTTAGGAAGAAGTGATTTTGCCCAGGTACTAAGCGGCATCACTGGTATTGGAACCCAGCTTTTCTAACTATAACCACTGGCTTTCTGTCACCTTTATGTGACCTTGCATCCTGGGGAGATAGAATCCTGATCAAATACTATATTTGTCCAGTAAGCCTCTGAGAGATGATGAAGTAGAAAACCTAACATAGAAAAGTCAGGATGCCCTCTGGGAGCATGGCAACCTATGACCACATGCAAGCCTAGAAAGCAGTGGCAGTTGGGGGTGGGGACAGTGAGACTCAAGCCTGACCTATTTGTCAATTAGTCACCTGGTGGCTGAACACTGTCCCAGGTCCTGGAGTGAGGAGGGCAGAAGAAATAGAGGATGTTTTCTGTGCCCTCAATTTAATGGGAGGAGATGAAAGAAGCCTTCCTGGTTGGGTGTGTGGGTGTATGTGGGTTGGAAGATGGGGATAGAGAGAATTACTTGGAATAATTCCAAAGCAAAATGTAGTAAAGGCATATTCATATCCAAGGAAAGACAGGAACAAGGATCACACAGGCTGAGAAGAAAGGCAAGTTACGAATCATCTATTCTGTATATATCCTATATGTACATAGTTATTTATATATTGTGTATACCTTTAGAATGTATACTGCTTACCCTTTGACCCAGGAATACCTCTTCTAGGTCTTTATCCCAAAAAGATCATAAAAACAGGAAAAGGACCCACATGTACAAAAATATTTATAGCAGCTCTTTATGTGGTGGCAAAGAATTGGAAATTGAGGGGATGCCCATCAATTGGGGAATGGCTGAACAAGTTGTGGTACATGAATGCAATGGAATGCTATTGTGCTATAAGAAATGATGAGCAGGTGGACTTCAGAAAAACCTAGAAAGCCTAGTACGAACTGATGCTGAGTGAAATGAGCAGAACCAGGAGAGCATTGTACCATGTAACAGCCACATTGTGCGATGACTGACTGATAGACTTAGCTCTTCTCAGCAATACAAGGATCTTAAGACAACTCCAAAAGTCTCATGATGGAAAATGCTATCCACATCCAGAAAAAGGACTATAGAGTCTGAATGCAGATGGAAGTGTACTATTTTTTCTCCTTTTCTTTTGTTGTTTTGTTTTATTTCTTCTTTCTCATGGTTCCTCCCATTAATTTTAATTCTTCTATACATCATGACTAATGTGAAAATATGCTTAACATGAATGCAAATGTAGAGCCTATTGCACGCTGTTTTGGAGAGGGGGGAGGAGAGGAAGGGGAAGAAAATTTAAAACTCAAAATCTTGTGGAAGTGAATGTTGAAAACTAAAAATAAATACATTATATTTTTTAAAAAGTAAATTGTTTTTGAGAAAAATGACACCATCTTCCAGTGATATCTGGTATCCAATATGGATATTGCAGGTCTTAAAAATTCCGAGTCCTTCTTGTGGTCCATCCAATGATTACTGTTTTAGTTGGCCTCTGTGTGTCCAAATCCTTTAATTTCATTCTGGCCTTTTCCAAACCCTATTTGTATTTATTTGTACTTTAGCATACATGAGAACTCACTTATTGGTAAGGGAGGCAGAACAGATTTAAAGGAAATCCTCCATTTATGAAGTGAGCCAGTAATGAATCCTGCAGTAAAAATAAAAATTCAGACTAACTCGTCACTATTAAAATAGTCTCTTACACTCTTATCCTAACACAGGAGATATGATACTGTTAAGATTGCACAGCAGTGGAGACAGTACTAAGCAAACTCCACCCAACTGTGTACTTGGCACCTGGGTGAAGTGTTAACGTCCATTTATAAGAACAAAACTTGGAGGAAAGAAATACAAGAAAATGGCTGATCTCAACCTGGGAGATACTTTATGTAATAAACATCAAAGTATGACTGAGACAATGGCATGCTAAAGCCTCCTCAGACAGGCTGGCCCAGCCTTCCAAGAGCTAATTGCTAAATTTTCAGGAATTTCTGAGATCTGGTTATTCAAAATAGCCTGTGCATAGTTCAATCAGCTCCTGCATAGATATTGTTTATTATTGTGAAAGAACTGGCATTAGTCACGGCTCTTTCTGCAAGTACTACTAAAGTTCCTTCAGCACAGGCCTTTTTCCATATTGTCTTTTAGCCCCAACACCCGGAACAATGCCTGGTCCTTCTAAGGTGCTCAAGAAAAGCTCATTGAACTGTGAAGTATCTTTGAGGAAAATAACATGGTCTTTATTGTCATCTAGTGTCCAGAGAGGATATTGCAGCTAATTGAAAATTTTGACTCCATTTTCTCTTTCTGTGGCCAACTCAGACTTTCGGTTTTAGTGGTCAGATACACTCAAAAATTGTCCATTTAATTAAAATAATAAATGGAATGTTCTTCTTGAGAATATATTACCAGAAAATTTAATAGAACACATGAACTTATGGCTTTTATTGGTCAGAAAGAACATTGAAAATATTCTCAATTATTCTGATTCATTAGAACCATGTATTTAGCCTTATTAAGAACTAACTTCATCTCAGATAGATGGTGGGAAAAAATTGTATCATTCAAATTAAATGTTCAAACATGAAATTGATTGAAATGATTTTCTGGAATTTGTAGATAATATTGTGAAATGATACAACATCAATTTACATTTGTAAGTTGTAATCAAAATTACAATCCTTGGCAATTCCTCCAAAAGGGTAAAAAAAGAGTCATTTTGATTAGCTGAAGGTAAAAGAGGTTTCTATTTACAAAAAAAAAATTCTCTCAGATTTAATGACAATAAATTTATTGAGATTTGAGTTAAGGGACTGGAATGGGATTCCACTGCCAATTCATGGGGGAATTGCAGCTATAGACCTTTAGATAGAAGAGTCTGTGAAAATCAAAGAAAGAATTTTGCAAGAAAAAATCGTCTAATGGAAAATGCTATTCACATCCAAAGAAAGAACTATGGAATTTGAATACAGATTGAAGCATACTATTTGCTACTTTTTTTCCTCCTTCTGTTGAGTTTTGTTTCCTCTTTCTGATGGTTCCTCCTATCGGTTCTATTTTTTACTTACAACATCACTAATCTGAAAATATGTTTAAAAAGAATGTATATACATAGCCTATATCATATTGTGTGCCATCTTGGGGAGGGTGGTGGGGAGGAAGGGGGAGAAAAATTTAAAACTCAAAAGCATATGGAAGTGATTGTTGATAAATTAAAATAAATTAATTAAAAATAAATAAATTGTCTATATGGAATTTACAATAAAGAGTACTATATGTTTTATTATTATTTGTGAATTATGAAACTTACATACATATTTATGTGTATGGATAGATAGAGAGATAGATAGATAAGTAGATAGACAGGCACATATATGTGTGTGTTTTCAGAGAACCGGTTGTTAAATACATATCAGCATAACAATGGCCTGGGAAAGGCCATTCATTTAAGGGTTAGTATAAAAAAAAAAAAGGAACTTTGGATTATAAACAATCAAAAATCAATGAAACTCCTGTTATAGTCATTATAGTAATGGAGCTGGGGTGCAAATCTTACTCCTCTACCTCCAGTCAGTCAATAAGCTTTAATGAAGTACCTACTAAGTCCTAGGCCCTGTGTTAGGCTCTGGGAATACAGTGAAAGGCAAAAGACAATCCCTGCCCTCAAGAGATCACAATCTAATGGGGAGACAACATGCAAATAACTATGTTCAAACAAGATCTATGAAAAATTAAACAACCAACTGTAGAAAGGCACTAGAATTAAGGGAAAATAAGAAACTCTTCCTATAGAGGGTAGAATTTCAGGTGGGTCTTGAAGGAAGCTAGAGAAGCCGGGATTCAGGGATGAGGGAGAGAATTTCAGACATGGGGAAAGTCAGTGAAAATGGTCAGATGTGAAAGACAGAGTGTCTTCTTTTCAGAACACCAAGATGTCCAAAGTTACTGGATCAAATTGCTCCAGGAGAGGTGGGGAAAGGGTAGGCAGAGGATGTGAGGTGTAAAAATACTGGAAAGGAAGTGTGTTTGGGGGTAGATTATTAAGGTCTTTGAACACCAAAAAAAGGATTTTATATTTAATATTGGAAGTGATAGGGAACTACTGGAGTATTGGGGGGAGGAAGGAGGAGTTGGTCAGACCTGCACTATAGGAGGATTACATTGGCAGATGAATGGAGGATGGGCTGGAGATAGCAGACACTGGAGGCAGGGAAACCAACCAGCAAATTACTGTAGTGGGGAGGGGGAGGTGGTGTGAGAGAAAAGGATGACACTTTGGGTCCCAGACTGGGACATGGGAGGATGGTGGTACTCTCTACAGTAACTGGGTAGGTAAGAGGGAAGGGTTTAGGGGGAAAGATAAGTTCACTTTTGTACATGTTAAGTTTAAAATGTCGGGAGGGGTGAAAGGGCATTTATTATGTACCTACTATGTGCCAAGCATTGTGCTAAGTGTCTTACTAATATCACTTCATTTGAACTCCATAACAACTCTGTGATTAGATATTATTATTATTATTATTATTATTATTATTATTATTATTATTATTATTATTATTATTATCCCTAATGTACAGTTGAGGAAACTGAAGTAGATAGAGATTAAATGACTTACACAAGGGCACACAGCTAGTAAGTATCTGAGCACAGATTTGAACTTGAATCTCTCTGACTCTAGGCTCAGAACTCTATGTGCTGTGTCACCTAGCTGTCTACAGGGCATCCAATTTGAGATGTCCAATAGGCAGATGGAAATATGACACTGGAGGTCAGCAGAGAGATTAGACCTCCATAAGGAGATTTGAGAATCATCAGTGTAGAGGTGATCAGTGAATCCACAGAAGCAGGTAAGATCATCAAGTGAAATAATATAGAGCGGGGCAGCTAGGTGGCATAGTGGATAGAGTATTGGCCCTACAGTCAGGAGGACCTGAGTTCAAATCGGACCTCAGACTAAACACTTGACATTTACTAGCTGTGTGACCCTGGGCAAGTCACTTAACCCAAATTGCCTAAAAATAATAATAATAATAATATAGAGGAAGAAGAGAAAAGGGCCCAGGATAGAGCCCTCTGGGATACTCATGGTTACTGGGCCTGACATGGATGAAGATCTTGCAAAGGATTTTGAGAAGGAATGGACAGAGAAGTAGGAGGAGACCCAGGAGAGAGCTGTGTCAGTAGAGGAGGGTTACTGAAAGTGCCAGAGGCTGAAGAGAGGTCAAGAGGATAGGACTGAGAAAAAAAAAACAACAGATTTGGCCATTAATACATCATAAGTAACTTTAGAGAAAGCATTTCCATTGAATGATGATGTCAGAAGCCAGACTATAGAGAGCTAAGAAGACAGTGAGAAGAAAAGAAATGGAGGCCCCTATTTTAGACAGCCTTCCCAAAGAGATTAGACAGAAAGGGAGGAGAGAAATGGGATGATGGGGGTGAGGAGGAAGCATCTTCATGAATGAGGGAGATGTGGGCACATGTTCCTGCCACTGGACCATGTTCTGCATCTCCCTCCCACTGTGGCCCACCATTCTGAACAAAGCTGTCTTTCTCTCCTTTCAGTCACTGCCAACCTTGTCAAATGTGTGGTCTCCCCCTGCTGCCTACAGTACCCTATCCATTCAGTCATTGCTTTCACCCCCTAAATAGCTCTACAGGATTTAGAGCTAGAAGGACCCCCAGAGACCATCTATTCCATCCCCTCATCATCCAGAGGAGGAGACTAAAGTCAAGAGGATGAAGTGAGATGTGTGCAGTGTCATACTAAAGATCCTAGCTGGAGGCAACCACCGAGGCTACTGAGTTCCTCAATTAACAGAAGAAAAGACTGAAGCCAAGAAAGGTGAAAGAAACTTCTCTGAGATCACACAGCTGGCAAGTGTGGTCAGATTTGAACTCAGGTCTTTGTGACTCTGAATTTCCTCAGATGTATCCATTCCATCCTGCTGCCTCCTATACTGTCATCTGAAGAGGTTACTCACCTCTCTAGATGTTCTAAGACTGAAGTGGAAGTGATTAGTCTCTCCTTGACATTTTAAAAGACACATTTTCCCTAAAATGTACAGTTTCATCTACTAAATAGTCCAGAGACACTTGTTGGATTGAACAGAATTCTCTGGCTTCCTGTCTACATGATACACTATGCTGAATATGTGATTTCCTTTAGCTCAACTTTGCTTTTTGCAAAAATCAGAGGTTTGTTGGCAAGGACTTCTATAACTGCCAAATGGCTTTAAAAGTCATCACTTCTTCATCAGAAAAGATGATGGAAAGGGTCTGCAAGTATATTGTCACTGAAACAACTTACATTCTAGAATACTCACACATGCATCATAGAGGGCCTAGAGTGACACAGTAGCCTGACTGCTCTGACGTCCCTGGAACAAATTCTGTCTGTGTCAGCATCTGGGGCAAATGTATTATCTCCTTCTGACTCTGTCCTGAAGGGTCTGAAGACAGGCAGACACATCAATGTGACAAGTAACATGATAAAAGAGCACGAGGAGAAATTGTGTATAAAACCTGAGTCCAAGATGTGACCAACCACTTCCCAGAAGAGCTCATTCTTCAAACCATTGCCATGCTCTGTGAACAGAATAACTAAAATCATTGGCCAAGATTCCGCTAGCTGTCAATTTCCCAAATGTGATACAAATTTTTTTTTTCACCATCTACCTGGAATGAGGTTAATTTTCCATAAGGCCAAATACATGGTTCCAATAAATTAGAATAATTAAAATGAATTCATTGTTGCTTTTAGACAATAAAAACTGTAACTTCATGTGTTCAATTATATTTTCTGGTATATATTCTTAGGAAGAACATTAAATTTATTTTTATTAAATGGAGTATACCTGAACTTATCTGATTTAATCAGATCTTCAACTTGAGATTCATGCTATCCAGTACCAATTTTTAATTTTTCCAAAGCCTTTATTTTATTAGTCTTTGTGTTTTCTGAATGTTATTTGACCTTGATTACAATGCAGTTGAAAGTGATGAAAGTTCTTCAAGAATGTCAATCATCAAAGTAAATCTTTCAAGAAAATTAATGTTAGCTAATCTCTTTGCCAAACCAGAATTAGGAGAAGAATGAGAAAAATGCATGTTTATAATCCAGGATAAACATGGAGCAGTTACTAATCTTCATGCTGCCCTTCTACATCCCATGACTGGACCAATTCAAATTATTTCAATTTGAAGTACTTTGACAAAAATTTGTAGTTCAGTTTGATTTCTTTTAAATTGAGGATATATAGAATACCTTTTATTCAGAAACGTTTTTAAAACATCAACTTCTTTTATCGGATATCAGATTGTCAGGTACTAATTGCACTCATTGATTTCAACAATACCAAATAACAATTTTAGGAATATTTTCTAACAACTCTGTGCCTACTCCAGACATTTTTCCCAACATGGGGGACCAACACCATTAGAACAAAATGCAAAAAATAAAAATCACTTTAAGATATTCATTATTAAAGCCATAATCACTTAACATCAATAATAATATGTTGAAAATTGCTCTTTTTGTGGTTCGAAGTAATTATTTTTTTAGGCAATTGGGGTTAAATGACTTGCCCAGGGTCACACAGCTAGTAAGTGTCAAGTATTTGGTCTGAGGCCAGATTTGAACTCAGGTCCTCCTGACTTAGGGGCCAGTGCTCTATCCACTGTGCCACCTAGCGGCTCCTGAAAGTAATTCTTGTAAAACAACAGATAAAGGCTACAGATGGAAGAACTGACTGAACTGTACACGGACTATGCTTAACATTCAATTGGTGAGCTCCTCAAGGGAAGGAACTGTCCTTTGCCTTTCTATGTATCCCCACTGCTGAGCACAGTGCCTGACACATAGTAGGTACTGAATACATGTTGATTAACTGACTGACTTTCACAACCAGCTTGCCAAATTCCTGAAAATTTGATCACCAGCTCTTGGAAGGCAGAATGAGCCTATATAAGCAGGTTGGTTAGAGCCTGTGCACCACTGTCTCAGTCAAATTTTGAGATTTATTTCAAAAATATCCTTCAAAGTCGAGATTGGTTATTTTCTTGTATTTATTTCCTTCCTATTATTGTGCTCTTGCAAATAAGCATATTAATACTTCATCTATAAACTAGGCATGTTGTAAGGTGAAGCTTCCTCATTGCTGTCTCCACTGACATTTAATCTTTACCTGTGTCATATCTCCTTTGGTAGGGTTAAGAGTGTAAGAGATCATTTTGATGGTGATGCTTTAGTCTGAACTCCTATGTGTACTAAAGAAACTCATTACTTGTTTCCCTTCACAAGAGAAGAATTTCATTTAGATCTGTTCTGTCTCCCTTAATTAACAATGAGTGAGTTGTCCCATGTGTTAAAATCTAGTCAAAAGAGGCTTTGGAAGGAAGCTGAATGGAATACTACCATTTGGCCAGGTGACAGTAACTAAAACAGCAATGTCTGAGTTGGCTACAAAAGGACAAAATTGAGTCAAAATTTTCAGTGATCTGCACCTTTCTGGACAGCAGATGTCCACAAGACCATGTTATTTTCCTCAAAGTCAACTGCTCAATAAGTTTTTTTTTTTCTTTCTTCTTCTTTTTTTGGCTAGGCAATGGGTTTAAGTGACTTGCTCAGGGTCACACAGCTAGTAAGTGTTATGGGTCTGAGGTCAGATTTGAACTCAAGTCCTCTTGAATCCAAGGCTGGTGCTCTAGCCACTGCGCCACCTAACTTCCCCCTTCAATAATTTTTTCTTAAGCACCTATAAAGGGCCAGGCATTGCTCTAGGTGTAGGGGATGTAAAGATAAAACGAAAAAGCCCCTGCCTTGAAGGAACTTTCACCATATTGATAGAAAGAGCCAAAATTAACACCAATTCTTCTAAAGAATAAAAAAATATATATTTGTATGTAGGGACCAGGTACACTGTAAGGTGAGGCCCACTTGGCGATACCTCTACTACTATGAAGTCTTAACCTGTATCATATATCCTGTTTTAGGATTAAGAATGTGAGATATAATTTTAATCATGATGATTTAGTCTGAATTCCTATTTACGCTGAAGGATTTCATTACTTGCTTCACTTTATAAATGGATGATTTGCTTTCAGACAGTTCTATTGCCCTTAACAGAAAGTGAATTATCACATGTGCCAAAATCTAATACAGAAGTGTTTTGGAAAGGACAAGAATGGAACAGAAGGATTTGGAAGCATGATGACAGATCAAAACTGTAACAATTGGATTGAATACAAGATGGCGAATTTGTCTCGAAATTATCAATGACCTGCGATATCCATCTTGGACACCGGTTGAAAGTGAATGACTGTGCCATTATCTTCAAAGATAATTTACTGTTCAAAAGTCATTTTTAAAAACACCTACTATGTTCCAGGATTTGTCCTAGGTGCTAGGGATACAAAGACAAAAATTAAAGACCCCTGCCCTGATAGAATTTGATCTTAATTTCTAATACATAATACACATACAAACATGATATTATGCTACATTACATTATCTATATTTGAATATCCAAAACATCAATTAAAAAAAACAAGGTAATGGGGGAGGGTTTCTAATAAGTGTGGAGGGATCTGGAGGGGCCTCATATATCAGAAAAGGTGGCATGTTATCTCAGCTTTGAAGAAGAGGAGGGCTTCCAAACTACAGATCTGAGGAAGTAATTCATTCCAGTAATTCAGGCAAAGGCATGGAAGTGGGAAATAAAGTGTCATGGGTGAAGAGTTCCAAGAAGATTAATTTGTTTGGACCACAACATGTATGCAAGGGAATCATAAAGATAAGGTTAGAAAGGTGGAATATAGCCAGGTTGTGTGAATGGCATTCAATGCAAAGAGAGGAGTGCTTGATCCCAGAAGGGCTGGAGAACAGAGGGGGGTGGACTGGAGTTGTTTATTAGACATGGGATTGACATGAGCAGACATGGAATCTAGGATGGTTTGTAAAGCTGAGTGGAGGAGGGATTGCAGAGGGAAGACACATTAGGCAGGGAGACCAGTTGGGAATCTATTGCAATTGTCCATGTAAGAAAAGATGAGGTTGCATGAGTCAAGTCAGTCAGTCAACAAGCGCTTCTTATATGCCAAGCACTTTGCTGAGCATGGAGAATATAAATACAAGTAGAAAGATAGTCCCTGTCCTCCAGATGCTTACCTTCTAATGGGAGAAGACAGAAGAAAAAAAAAAGGAAGTTGAAAAGCTATAGAGGTTGAGCTGAGTTGCAATGTAGGGCGAGGTTGTCATAGAAGAGGAAACTGGAAAGGAATGATCCATGGCTGGCCTGAGTCCCTTCTTCAATGTAGGTTCTAGGAGGACCCATTCAATCAGAGGGAGAGACTGCAGAGAGGAAGGGTACTTCCCAGGTAGGCAGTGCAGGGCTGGAGTGAAACTTCAAGATGAAGAGTTGAAGCATCGTAGAGGAACTCCAGAGTGAAGAGAAGACTGGACAACAGATTAAATATGGAGGCAGAGAGACAGTGAGAAGGGTCAGATAGTAAACAATCAAGAAGAATTCCTTAAATCACCAACTATGTTCCATGCACTGGTTAATACAAAGAAATGTAAAAGACAGCCCCTATTCTGAAGTACCTTGCAGTCTAATTTCAGAGACAACATACAAAAAACCATGTGCAAACAAGATATTGATGAGAAAATTTGGTGATAACTAAGAGAGTAAAAGGTGTACATCCTCCACATGTAGGTGGATCAGGAATGGTTCATTGTAGTGATGGGATTTTAACTGAAACTTGAAGGAAGCCAGGAAAGCTATGAAGTGGAGATGAGGAGGGAGAAAGTTGTAGGCATAAGGACAACAAGCAAAAATGCCTGAAGTTGGGAGATGGAGTGTGTAGTGACTAGAGTTCAGTCCAAGGACATCAAGGAGGACAGTTTTATTGGATCAAAGAGTCCAAGCAGGGGGCGGGGGGAGGAGAGAGAGAGAGAGAGAGAGACAGAGACAGAGAGAGAGAGAGAGAGAGAGAGAGAGAGAGAGAGAGAGAGAGATTGCTTATTAAGAGCCAGGAGCTGGAAGCCAGCAAGATAGTTCTTGCCTTCAGTGAGCTTACATTCTAGTCAGGGAAAAGATCACATAAATGGGAGCTAGAAGAGGTGATGAAGATGTGGTTTAAAACTGATAGCCCTCGCCCCATCCAGAATAATGAAAAGGCACACAAAATATATTGGAATCAGTATGTCAAAGACCACAATATAACTGGATAGATTCAATTACAATACTGCCCTTAAAGAAATTAAAAATGACTATAATAACTGGAAGATTAGTCAGTGCTTATAGCTTGGCCATACCAACACAATGAAAAAAATGATACTCCCAGAGTTAATTAATAAATTTGAAGCTATAAGCAATGACACAATCAATGAGCTGCTTTACAGATCTCTTTAAAAGAAAATAAAAAATGTGGAGTCACAAAAGATCAAGAATATCGAAGGAAATAATGAGAAAAGTTAGGAAAGGAGAATTACATGTTCAGAACTCAAATTCTATTATAAAGCAGCAGTCGTTACATATTTAGCATTAGTTTAAAAAACAGAGCAGTAGATCAGTAGAACAGAGCAGACAAGGGAGAACCAGCAACAATAGATTTTCATATTCCATGTTTGATAAATCTGAAAACACAAATTATTTATGAATGAAATCTCTATTTGATTAAAAAAACTATTGGGATAACAATGTCACAAGCAAAATTTAACAAAAAGATAGACTGAGGCATGTTCTTTCTGAGCAAGATAGCATTTATTAATAGTGACGTGTATAGCTGTCAATAAATGTGTCAATGGCTTGCCTAAGTTTATACCAAAATGAAGATGCAACTCATTTTCATAAGCATAGAACAACGAACAGAACAGAAATCATATCATTGGTTAGTGAACTGGCAACACCTTGGGGTCAAAAGATCATGACTAGTTACATTAAAAAAGTGGTTTTACATACTCTTGGGATGAAGACCACCTCTCTCTGACTCTGAGATGTTTTTGTGAATTTATGAGTCCCAGCTGTATCCCAAGGTCTTTTATTTGTTTGTTTTTCCAAACTGGAATTTAAATTCAGAAAGTCTTCACAGTATAAATATACATTTTATTGCAATAAATGCTACTTATTATAAGTATGATTTGTTGTTGTTGTGTTTAAAATGCTCACACTGTTCATATATTTGTGCAATTGACCCCAAAAATAAAACTTGAAATGATGTGCATCCCCTGAGTGTTTTGTGGTTTTCTAGGACCCCTCACAGATCTTCCTACTGGGATTTATTGTGTCTCTGAGCTTTGAGTCAGAAAGAGCTACATTCCAGCCTTAACTTAGACACCTAACTAACCACCCAATCCACCTAATCCTGAGCTGTGCCAATACGCCCAGGATCTGTATTTTATCTGGGAGGTGTAGCCACCTCCAACTCTTCAGATCAGAACCTTCCACAGATTAATCAGTGGTGTTCAAGAGTTGCTCTGAACATAGAAGCCATTCCCCTACTTACCTTAAAGGTAGAAGATCATGGTGATGATCTTTTTTTTTTGTCTAAGCAATGGGGTTAAGTGACTTGCCCAGGGTCACACAGCTAGTGAGTATTTTGTGTCTGAGGCTGGATTTGAACTGAGGTCCTCCTGACTATTGGAATCAGTCCATCACTGGGACTTCCCTGAAAGCCTTTTGGGCTTCCTAGATCCTTCCATAAGATGTGCCTATCTGAGACCCAGAGAACCTTCTGTCTCTTCTGCTCCCTTCCCATGAAGCACCAGGAGGGCACTGTAAATGAAAAAAGTTTACAGACTTATCACCAAACATAGAATGGCCTTCTATGGGACATGGCAATGCTTTGCACATGGCAACATTCTGAGATCCCTCAAATCAGCCAGTCAACACTCCTGTACTGTGTACCTGAAGGAAAGCTCACCAACCCCAGGGACACAGAAAACCTAAAGAAGACCCTCCTCAAATTGCCTTAACATTTTCTACTCTGTAATGGATCTTTGCTTTTCCTTTTCTAATCATTGTAATGAAAAAAGTCATAGCTATTCTTGCCCGTATCCCAGTGCCTCAAACTTCTCTGTAAGACTGCAGATTTCAGAGCAGGAGTCAAACTGCCTTAGTAGAAATCATAGACCTTGTTCAACCACATCTATAACTATGATAATTCCCATTGGTATAGCACATTCACATTTCTAAAGCACTGGCTTCAAAACAGTTCCATAAGTCATTAGTGCAAATATCATTTTCGTATCTTCAAATATATACAAACAGGCCCGTGAAAAGTGTGATTTGCCCAGGTATATGTTCAAGGGGAAGGAGACAGATAAAGCAGTGACTTCATGGGAAAATAAGTGTTAAAACAAAGGGAAAAGATTTTAAAAAGCAAAAAAAAAATTGTAACATACATATTATCACAAACAATGTACCTGGAATTGAAAAGAGAGGGAAAGCAAATGGTTGACTAGATAATGAGGTGAAGTCTTGGTTCCAAGAAAGATAAGCTGTATTGTTATTAGAGGATGACTGTGCAGTTTCAGCCCTGGCTGGCTTGAAGGGTTATATTGTCCCTGATAAAAATAGAGAAGTTCAGAAGAGGCATGTGTTTGAGGGGAAAGATAATGACTTCTCTTGTGAACATGTAGAGTTTGAGATCCCTACAGGAAATCCTTCTGAAAATGGCAGGCATCCGTGTCTTCCTTTTTGAAGTGAGTGGAGGGATAAGTCTCCATTTGTAGTTGCCTGTATTGAGCAAAGAGTGGTGTGGCCCTCTACATGGACTATGAGAAGAAGGCCCATTTCCAGAGTAGGAGTACCTCAAGGGAAACTGGTCTTCTCCAAATTAACTTTGCATTTGCCTGAAGGGCTTATTTCAATTATTAAAATAAAAACAATTCTGAAGTACCACCTCACATCTGTCAGATTGGCTAACATGATAAAAGAGGAAAATGACAATTGCTGGGGGGGATTTGGAAAAATTGAGACAGTAATGCATTGTTTGTGGAACTGTGAACAGGTCCAACCATCCAGGAGAATAATTTAGAACTATGGCTGAAGAGATATAAAACTACATACCCTTTGACTCAGCAGTGCTTCTTATAGGTCACTATCCCAAAGAAATCAAGGAAAAAGGGAAAGGACTTATATGCACAAAAATATTTATAACACTTGCAAGTCATGACATCACCTTTCCTGATGTCATGGTCCTCTTCAAGAATGAAGGACAAACAACAACCTTTGAACAGTAATAGCCACCCCACTGAGGACCCAACTGGACAGTTCCAGTTGGGCAGTGCAGTGCCTGCCTTCCTTCCTTCCTTCTTTCTTTCCTTCCTTCCTTCCTTCCTTCCTTCCTTCCTTCCTTCCTTCCCTCCCAGCCTCCTTTTCTGCCTCTCTCCTCTCCCTCTGTCTGCATAAGGTATCACACTCTTACCTGTAGGTGCTCTGCCCAAAGCAATATAAATTTTGATCACTGAAACCTCACAAGATATCTTGAGGTTTATGTGCTAGATTTCTTTCTTAAGGACCATGCCTTAAAATTGAATCACTCTGGCTCTCATTGATTGGCCAACAATAGGCCCCAGCCCACACCTACCTTGGTCATTCTTTGAGTTCTGATGGCTCAGAGTGAGCGTAAAGAGCAATTGTTTCTGTTTTGGCCAGAAACTTTGAGGATCATCCTCTCTCTCCCACATCGATTTTTTTTGACTAGGTAAAAGAGGCCATTCTTTGTCTCATTTCTTACCTAGTCTTAATCACTGAATAGATGTTGCCTCAGTCAAACTGAAACCTGAGAAAGATGTTAGCTTAAAAAGGCAAAGGTCTCCCACCACATCCGGGGCCATCTCCAGTTGTCTTGATCTATATCCTAGGCACTGGACTCAGATGGCTCTGGAGAAGAAAGTGAGTCTGGTGATTTTGCACAGCCCTCTGCCACTTAAATCCACTTCACTTGCAAGGGATGGCATCACCTTGTTGATGTCATGGTCCCCTTCAAGAATGAAGGACAAACAACAACAAGAAAAGGAAGAATGCTAACAGCAACTAGCTGAGCTGGTTGTAGTGAGGATCAAATGAGCTCACAATGCAAAATGCTTTGCCAACCTTAAAGCACTTTACAACTGTTACCTATTAGGTATGTCACAAGGCTTGCTCCATCCCTAAAATTCATTGGACTACAAGGCCACTATTAACTCTAATCTTCCACAGCTGTGACATCCCTCTATTTCAATATCTTCGGACTCTGACAGTCTCTTCTCCTGGGCACTTAAAATCCTAGATAATATCTGTTCTCAAGCCTGGTCTAAGGTCCCCACATCTTGTGACTGGCTACCATTTGGGGACTTTGGAGTCTGTATTTTCTCTCAATTCACTGCTTATGGTTCTTAGCAATACTATGATTTAAAGTACAGAGATATGCCCTTTTCCAATCTTGTGAAATGAAGCATTCTGTAACAAAATACATACTCTGAATTTCCTGCCGAGAAAAGAAATAATAATGCTCAACTTACCTGATTTCAAGTCACTATATGGAAGTCTTTATAATTCCCAGTTTTGATCCGGGAAGATTGATAGATCTTTCTTTTACCTTTTCTCTGGAGTTTCCTCTTTCCTTTCCTGGTTTAATTAACAACATCAATTCTATGTTAATAAATTTGCTCTGAAATACAGTCTGCTTATCATATCCTATTGATAGTTAAGTGTTTTTTGGTTTTTTACAAATTATTTTATCCCTGACTACACATTGGAGTAATTAACACAAAAAAAATAAATTTGTGAAAATATCAGAATTCCCTGAGTATTTTTTATTTTTGAGGACACTCCTTCCTTTCCCTCCCAGCACTCAGGACTAAGACGCAGTAGCTCAGACTTCAAGCCCTGCCCCTAGGGTCAGAAAGGGCTGTATTTACATCCATCCTCAGACACCTAGGTTTGTGACCCAGGGCTATCCCTGGAGCTTTATGACCCTCACTGCCCTCTCCTCTAAAATGAGCAGTGATCTTGGTAGCTGACTGCTTTCTGATGAGGGTAATAGGAGCTAATATTGGAAAGAGCTTTTCTGGGATGTAGGAGCTCTTCTATCTCTGATAGCCCTCAGTGAGGTGCCCTCCCTTCTCTGACATTTTCTTTTCTATGGCAACTCCTAGCCCAGACACTCTCTGGGTGTTCTCAGGTCTCTACAAGCCCTGACATTCCATGTTCTAAAGCCTCACCCTCTTGTGACATGCTAGGCTTTGGTGTCTTTTGAGTAGACCTATTTTTGCTTTTCTACTTAGCAGGGTTTTTTTTTTCTAATTACATGTAAAGATAGTTTTCAACATTCATTTTTGTAAGATTTTGAGTTCCAAATTTTTCTCCCTCCCTCCCTCCTCCCTAAGACAGGCAAGCAATCTGATATAGGTTTTACATGTACAATCATGTTAAACATATTTGCACATTAGTCATGTTGTGAAAGAAGAATCAGAACAAAAGGGAAAAACCACAAGAAAGAAAAAAACAAAAAAAAGTGAAAATAGTATGCTTCAATCTGCATTCAGGCTCCATAGTTCTTTCTCTGGATGTTGATAGTATTTTCTATCATGAGTCTTTTGGAATTGTCTTGGATCACTGTATTGCTGAGAAGAGCTAAGTCATAGTTGATATCCCACAATGTTGCTGTTACTTTGTACAATGTCCTCCTGGTTCTGCTCACTTCACTCAGCATCAGTTCATGTAACTCTTTCCAGGTTTTTCTGAAATCTGCTTGCTCATCATTTCTGATAGCAGAATAGTATTTTATTACATTTATATACAACTTGTTCAGCCATTCCCCAACTGACAGGCATTCCCTCAATTTCCAGTTCTTTGCCACCACAAAAGAGCTGCTATAAATATTTTTGTACATGTCAGTCCTTTTCTCTTTTTTATGATCCCTTTGGTTTACAAACCTACTAGTGTTACTGATGGATCAAAGGGTATGCACAGTTTTATAGCCCTTCAGGCATAGTTCCAAATTGCTCTCCAGAATGGTTGGATCAGTTTACAACCTCACCAACAAACAATACATTTGTGTTCCAATTTTCCCGTATTGTCTCTGGAATTTTTCATTTTCCTTTTCTGTCATATTAGCCAACTGATAGATGTGCGATGGTATCTTAGAGTTGTTTTAATTTGCATTTCCCTAATCAATAGTGATTTAGAGCATTTTTAACATCACTACAGATAGCTTTAAGTTCTATATTTGAAAACTGCCTGTTCAAATCCTTTGACCATTTATCACTTGGGAAATGACTTGCATTCTTATAAATTTGACTCAGTTCTCTACATATCTGAGAAATAAGGCCTTTATCTTTATCTTTAACATTTGCTGTAAAAATTGTTTCCCAGCCTTCTGCTTTCTTTCTAATCTTGGTTGCGTTGGTTTGTTTGTACAAAAACTTTTTAATGTAATCAGAATTATTTGTTTTGCATTTTGTAATGTTCCATACCTTTTGTTCAGTCATAAATTCTTTCCTTCCCTATCTATCTGACAGATAAACTATTCCTTATTCTCCTAATTTGCTTATGGTATCATTCCTTATGTCTAAATCATGTACCCATTTCAACCTTATCTTGGCATAGGGTATGGGATGTTGGTTTATGCCTAGCTTCTGCCGTACTATTTTTCAGTTTTCCCAGCAGTTTTTGTCAAATAGTGAATTCTTATCCCAGAAGCTGGAGTCTTTGGGTTTATCAAAAAAAGTAGATTACTATAGCCATTTGCTACTGTGTCTTGCATACCTAACCATAGTCTATTGATCCAGCACTCTATTTCTTAGCCAGTACCAAATAGTTTTGATGATTGCTGCTTTATAATATAGTTTTAGATCTGGTACAGCCAGGCCACCTTTCTTTGCACTTTTTTTCATTAATTCCCTTGATATTCTTGACCTTTTGTTGTTCCAGATGAATTTTGTTATTATTTTTTCTAGCTTTATAAAATATTTTTGGTAGTTTGATTGGTATGGCACTGAATAAGTAAATTAATTTAGATAGAATAATCATTTTTATTATATTAGTTCAGCCTACCCATGAGCAATTAATATTTTTCCAATTGTTCAGATCTGATTTTATTTGTGTGAAAAGTGATTTGTAATTGTGTGCGTATAGTTCCTGGGTTTGTCTTGGCAGGAAGACTCTGAAATATTTTATATTGTCCAGAGTTATTTTAAATGGATTTTCTCTTTCTATCTCTTGCTGTTGGGCTTTGTTAGTATTATATAGAAATGCCGATGATTTATGTGGATTTATTTTATATCCTGAGAATTAACTATTTCTATGCCTTAGCAAAACAGTGGTTTACAAAGAGAAATGGAGGCCCTTTCTAATCCTCTACAATTAACCCTTTAATGTTTTGAATAAAATAAATACTGAGGATAGGGTCTCTATTCTAGGGGCACCTGGAACTGAGGTTGCTGCTGGGTTGGGAGAAGAGGTGCCTGGGACTGCACAGGAGACTTAGGGGGAGTCTGGGTCTCTTAGGGAGCCTGGAGCTGCTGCTGGAGCTATAGAGGCATCTGTTTGTATATAATCAGCAGAAGAGGTGGTGGAGAATGTCAGTCGGGGAGACTGAGGCTGCTGATGTGGCTACTGAAGCATCTGTAACCGTGCTTAGAGTTGCCAAGGATGCTGCTGGGACTGTGCCTGGGGCTGCAGGGTTTGGCCAGTGGGCCACTTGGGGCAGATTCAGGCCCCAGAGGTAGAAGGGGGTCTAGTCTGGGGAGGTGCATTGGTGTTGGCCACAGCACCCATCAGGGCAACATAGTTCTTGCTCCCTTTTGTGTAACAAGGTACCTCAGATTTGACTTGTTTGTACTGACCATACCATCACTTGGACAAGTGGGCCCTTAGGCATATGGAAGGTCAGCACAGGCTTCCCTCCTTGAAGAAAGGCAGGTTTGTGACAAGAGATATGCCTCTTATGCAATAATGAAACAAAGGACCCCCCCTAACAGCCCGGGCCTGCAAGAAGGGAAGATTGGGCCCCAAGTCATAACATGAAACTTGGACAGACTTCCAAAGATAGTGGGGGATAGAAGGGCCTGGCCTGCTGTTGGTCCATGGGGTCACAGAGAGTTGGTCAGGACTTGCCCAGATCAGGCAGCTAGCAAGCTAAAAACAGAACAAATTAAAAATCTCCAATTAAATGTGTGTGGGATGCCACTCAAATTAAAAATAAAACAAAACACAGAGGTGTCCAAGGAGAAACAGAAAGTTAGTTTATTATAGTTACAATTATTACTATTATTTCAAATCTCGAGATTTGGGTGTCCCCACAGAAGTGGGGATGAGAGAAGACAAGGACAAAGAAGCAGAAGTCAGTTTAAATAGCCCTGACGGTTGAATTCCCCCTCCCTCCCCAGCTGTCCATTAATCCGGCTCACAATCTCACACTCAGGACTCTAACATAAGACAAAGGACATAGTATACATCTCTATATTTCTTAGTTTGTTGAGATAACGTCAAAGAAGCAATAAAAAAAATGTGCAGTTAGGCTAGACTTTGTACTGTGGAGCCGGTCCACCATAAAAGATAATTCATAATTTTTTGGGAATGTCTTAGGGATTGAACAGAAAATGCTGGGAACTGGAAGACATCTGAGTAAGATCCTGTCAAAGGGAGATAAGGGGAGTAGATAAGGAACCTTTTAAGGGTTTTCTGGAGCCAGATTCTTTTTAGGGACAAAGATGCATTTGAATAAGATTAAAAAGTAGGTTAAGGCTTAACCACTAGACAAATTTTAACTACTGATATATGGCACTAAAAAAAAATAACTTACAGAAATGTGTCCTGAACCATATCCTACCTTCTGAACTCATTACCTTAATTACACTGAGAAGTCTTCACTGGGACATCCCATTCAAATGGAACAAAATCATTCTGAGAGAAAGAGGGTTGACCACAAGTAAGATTTAATGAGAGACAATGTGTCTTAGTGGGTAGAGCTTAGTGTGAGGCAGGAAGACTTGGGTTCTAATGCTGCCTCTAACAGACTATCTCTGTGTCCTTGGACAAGTTGCTTAACCTCTGTGTGCCCCAGGAAACTCAAAAACTTTAAGTGGCAGAGAAGGTGATGACTCACATTTCTAAATGCCCCTTTGGTCTCTAAGATGAATTACAGGTTTCAACAAGAAAGATGAGGTTTTAAAGACTAGACCATAAAGTTGAAAGTAATTGTTTTTTAAAAAATTTATTCATTGTTGTTATAACTATTTTTAATCTGTGCCTCTCAAGTCAATCCCCCCAAACCAATTCAGCAAATAAAAACTAAATTCTTTTTTAAAGGAAATTTATTTATTTTTAGTTTTCAACATTCACTTTCATAAGATTTTGAGTTACAAATTTTCTCCCTATCTCTCCCCTTCTCCCACCCCAAGACAGCATGGCAATTGGTATAGGCTTGAAATGCACATTGATATTAAACCTATTTTCACATTAGTCTTGTTGTAAAGAAAAGTTTGAACCAATGGGAGAAACCACAAGAAAGAAGAAACAGAAAGAGAGAGAGCAAATAATATGCTTCAATCTGCATTCAGACTTCATAGATGTGGACACCATTTTCCATCATGAGTCTTTTGGAGTTGTCTTAGATCCTTGCATTGCTAAGAAGAGATAAGTTTATCAAAGTTAGGTATTGCATAATGTGACTGTTAGTATTTTCAATGTTCTCCTGGTTCTGCTCACTTCACTCAGCATCAGTCCATACAAATCTTTCCAGGTTTTTCTGAAGTCCACCTGCTCATCATTTCTTATAATACAGTAGTATTCCATTACATTCATATACCACAACTTGTTCAGCTATTCCCCAACTGATGGGCATCCCCGCAATTTCCAATTCTTTGCCACCACAAAAAGAGCTGCTATAAATATTTTTGTATATGTGGATCCTTTTCCCATTTGTATTATCTCTTTGGGATATAGACCTAGAAGTGGTATTGCTAGGTCAAAAGGTAAGCAGTGTACATTCTAATGGGATAGATAATATATAAATAACTATG
This sequence comes from Phascolarctos cinereus, assembly GCF_003287225.1. Lineage (NCBI taxonomy): Eukaryota > Metazoa > Chordata > Mammalia > Diprotodontia > Phascolarctidae > Phascolarctos > Phascolarctos cinereus. The sequence continues at coordinate 57,462,168 of NW_027556291.1, read as the reverse complement.
TGGTTATGCTGGTTCAAAGGGAAAGTTAAATTCTTTTTAAAGAAAGGAATTGTTTACCAAATTCTCCCACTGGCCACATCTGAAAATGTATGTCTTTCTCTACATTATAATTTGATCACCACTCTGATAGGAGAAGAAATGTTACATCTTCTCTTTTTTGGCCTGCTGGTTTGTCATGGCGTTAATCAGAGTTTTAAAGGCTTTTGATATAGTTTTTTTTTCTCTAGAATATGGTTGTCGCTAAATAAATTATTCTACTAGTTCTTCTGTTCACTTTGTTTTACACTGATTCTTAGAACTCTTCTGAGGTTCCTCAGAAATTGTTCTTTTGATCATTTCTTAGAGCAAACTAACACTCCATCACCTAAATCTCCCCCACTTTGTTTAGCCCATCCCCACTAGTGGGACACCCCTTTACGTTCCAATTTTTGGTTACCATGAAAAGAGTTGCTATTAATGTTGTTGTACATATATACATTCTTTCTCTCATTCTTTGGTCTGTTCTGTGTATAGGCCTAGTAGTGAGATGGTGGGGGTCAAAGGATAGGCACAAGTTAGTAATTCGTGGGGTATAGTTCCAAATTGCTTTCCAGAATGGCTGGACCAATTCACAGCTTCACCCACAGGGCGCTAGTGCTCTTGTTTTCTCATAGCCCTTCCAACATTTCTCATTTTCCACTTGCGTCATCTTTGCCAGTCTGATGTGTGAGGTGGAACCTCACGGCTGTTTTCATCTTTTGTTTTTTAGGCAATTAAGGTTAAATGACTTTCCCAGGGTCTAAGTGTCAAGCATTTGGTCTGAGGCTGGATTTGAACTCAGGTCCTCCTGACTTCAATACTCCATCCACTGCACCACCTAGATGCTCCCTGTTTTCATCTTTTCAAATATGGCTGTTGATAGTTTGTTTTTTTTTCCTTTCAAAGCTTCCTGCTTATCTCTTTGAATACATATTTATTGGCAAATGGTTTTGGTCTTACAAACTAGAATCAGTTCCTCATTTATGTTGGATGTGAGACTTCTGAGATCAAAGATCGGAGAAACTTCTTGCAAAGTTGTTGTTGTTTTGTTTTCTTGGTTAACTGTTCCCTTCTAATTTCTCCTATGTTAGGTAAAATGTGCCAAATCTTTTAAAATTTTATATAACCATGATTTTCCATTTTATGCTATATGATCCTATTTCTTATTTCATTGGTCATGAACTCTTTCCCTCTCTATAGATCTGAAAAGTAGTTTACTTCTAATTCCTGCTTTTCGGTTATGATGTGACCTTTTATATCAGGGTCATTTATCCATTTGGACCTTATGTTGGTATATCATGAGAGGTATATCTACATCTAATTTCTGACAAAATTTTCTCTAGTTTTCTCAGCACTTTTTGTCAAATAGTCTTTCCCCTGTAACTGTGGTCAATATTATGATTGTTTTCTGCTGCATTTTGTATGTCTGATCTGTTTGTCTGACTGACCTCACAATTTCTTCACCAGCACTAAGTCATTTTAATGATTACCACTTTGTAGTACTTGATATCTGGTACTGATAGACCCCCTTCTTGGCTACTTTTTGTTCTTCTATATGAACTAGGTCATCGTTTTTCCCCGTTTTGTAAAATATTCCTCTGGTAGTTTGATCGGTACAACACTGAATAAGTAAATTGTTAATCCAGGTAGTATTGTCATTTTTATTATATTGGCTGAACCTATGCGTGAAGAATTACTGTTTCTGCCATTATGCAGCAATCTCTCTTTCTGCCAAGACTATTTGATAGTTGGATTCATATAGTTACATATAGTTATAGAATTTAAGTATTTCCTCTAAGTACTTAGGTGGCAGAGAACTATGTAAGGATCTCAGGGAAAAGGCCCTAAACTTTGTCTGATGTCTTCCCAGGGAAGATGGCAAGGTGACGGCCTAGTTGTTTGCCTGGAGAAGAAGGGAAGCATGGCTTGGCATGGGGCTGGCTAAACACAGTGGGCTGGGTCAATGTGTGCTTACTCACCAAAGAGGCTGGGCAGGGAGAAGGATTCCAACAGGGTAAGGAAGATGTCCCCCAAGACATTTTCTGTGGAGGTTAAGGGAACGAGTGTTGAGATGGGTGAAGAGAAGAACTTATAGGTTATGTGACTTAATCCTATGGCCTATGGCCATCCCCAAACCAACTCCCTTTCCAGGCAAATCGTTTCCCTTCTCTGGGCCTCTTTTCCTCCATCTGGGCAATGGGCATCATAATACTTGCACTTTCCACTGTGGAATTAGGGTGAAAGCCCTTACATGGGTCTTGTGAAGATCAAAAGGGGCATGTGAAAGGTTCTTTGTAATCCTTAAAGCACATGTGATCTGCAGAATATTCCTTAACATTCAGAGATTTTCTTGGAATATTCAAGATTTCAGGAATATTCATACATAGATATATATATACATATACATATATATATATATATTTGGCTTAGAGACAGACTTATGGACATCTGGCTAGGAGGGGATATATTGTCCTTGCATGAAATGATGGATGCCATGTTTGTTCCTTCTCCTGACTCAATTCTTGTAGCCATAGCTGGTTTGCATATCTTCTTTTGCATATTATTCTGCAGTTAGCTTCGCTCTCTCTCTCTCCTTCTCTTTCTCTCTCTGTCTGCATCCACATATACATATATATGTACACACATACATATGTACACACATACATATGTGCATACATCCATGTATACATTTGCATTTATGAGACTTGGGATATGTTTGTTATCTCCCATTAGACTGCAGTACCTAGAGATTTATGTCTGTGCCCAGCTGGCTGCTCAGAGCAAAGTGGGAAAGAAGCCCCCTGCTCCTCTTGGCTGAGGCATCGTCACAATGTCAGCCTAATAAGAGGCTATTATCAAAGCCCGCCACTCAGGATATAAGATTTCCTTGGTAACAGAGGAGTAGCCATGACAACCAGAGATAGGGCCCCACTGATACAGCTTTCAACTACACAATTCTTCCTCAGCAGGGCCTCATAGTCTGAAGGGTGGGGCTGCAGACTAGAGCCTGTACTGGGATCCTATTCTGCTCCAAAGACTTTGCCAGCATTCCCCTGTCCCCTATTCCCCCATGACAATGAAAAAAGAATAAGGATATGGTAAAATACTCATGAATTATAAGAAGAGCATATTAATTCTTAAAGCACTCCCTTAGCACTCCTTCCCCACCCCCCCATCAGCCTCCATATTCCCAGGAGGGAGGGATGTACCATCTGACCTGTGGCTTCATGACTGAGATCTATGTTGATTTCTCCCTGCTATATAGACTTTGTCACATCTCCCTTCAATGAGCAGTAGACACAGCTTCTACACAGTCACTTCAGAAGGAAGAGAGTAGGAGACTGTCATCGAAAACACGCTATTTTCTGTATGGGGCCACTTATGGGTTAGAGAGCCCCCGGATTACAGAGACTCTGCTCAGTTTATACCCTACACCTTTCCCACTCTCAGCCTTCAATAATCATAAAATATGGTAGATGTTAATTCAACAAAGATGCAAAAGGAAAATGGTGCAAAAGGAGGACCTGGGTAGGAGGCCATTCTTGTTTCCTCTCCATCCCAGTGCTTAGGACAATGCTTGGTATATAGTAGGTATTTAAAAAATGCTTATTGATTGACTAATTGAAGTCTGAACCTAGAGGCCTTTCCTCTGTGTCACAGTGAATGAGTGGGATTTGCAGGTAGAGAGGAGGACAGGGGCAGCTAGGTGGCACAGTGCATAGAGCACCAGCCTTGAAGTTAGGAGGACCTGAGTTCAAATCCAGCTTCAGACCAAACACTTGACACTTACTAGCTGTGTGACCTTGGGCAAGTCACTTAACCCTAACTGCTTAAAAAAAAATCAGGGCAGCTAGGTGGCACACTAGATAGAGCTCCAGCCTTGGAGTCAGGAGAACCTGAGCTCAAATCTGGCCTCAGACACATAACACTCACTAGCTGTGTGATCTTGGACAATTCACTTAACCCCAATTGCCTCACCAAAAAGAGAAGAGAGAGAGAGAGAGAGAGAGAGAGAGAGAGAGAGAGAGAGAGAGAGAGAGACAGGAGGACAAGCATGTCTTGGTATGGGGCTGGCTAGATAGAGTGGTTTAAGTGAATTTGTGCTTACTCACCAAGGAGGGCAGCTGCGGTGATGGGTGGAGGGAAGGATTCTAAAACTGCAAGGATTAAGTCCCCAACAACAAGGTTTGTGGAGATCAGGAGGGCAAGTTCTGAGACAAGTGTGTAATGAAGCAACTGCTAGCTATGTGACCTAACCTAAGCCCCATGGTTATCCTGAAGCCAACATTCTTTCCAGGCAGGACACTTCCCTTTTCTGGGTCTCTATTCCTTCATCCTGGCAATGAATATCTTAATACATGTGCTCTCTGCCTGGAAATCAGGGTGAGAATCCTCCCAGTGGCTTGTGAAGATTGCATGTGGCATGTGAAAGGTGAATTGTAATCCTAAACACTCTTGTGATCTGCAGAAAATTCCTTAACATTCAGAGAGATTCTCTTAGAAAATTCTAGATTTCAGGCAATATTTCAGGACCCTGGACAGACTTTTGGGCCCCTGGAATGGAATGATGGGTGGCATGATTCTTCTTCCTCCTGGCTTAATTCTTGTAGCCACCACTGGGTTACATATTTTCTTACGCATATTGTTCTGCAGCTAGCTCTGGCTCAGCTTGTTTCCTACCCTCAGTCTCTCTGTCTCTCTCTGTGTCTTTGCCTCTATCTCTCTCTGGATGTCTCTGTGTCTCTGTCTCTCTGTGTCTCTCTCTGTCTGTGTCTCTCTCCATCTATCTATACATATATATATATATGTACATATGTATGAATGTATGAGTTTTTGGATATGTTCATTATCTCCTGTTATATTGTATTCTCTAGGGATTTAAGTCTGTGCCTATTTGGGTACTCAGAGCAAAGAGGGGAAGAACCCCCCTTCTCCTCTTGTCTGAGAGATCATAATAACAGAGACCCAATGAAAAACTAACTCGAGGGCCAGCAACTCAAGCTACCAGATTTCCTTGGTAACAGACAAGTTGCCATGGCAACCAGTGGTGAGCTCCAGCTAATAATGCTTTCATGGACACTTAATTCTTCCTCAACAGGGCTTCACAGCCTGAAGGGTGGAGCTGTTGCCTAGAGCCCATAATGGGATCCTATCTTCTTATAAAGACTTTGCCAGCATCCCCCCTCCCCACTTCTGACAAAGAAAAGAGAATTCAGATATGGTCAAATTGGGAAGATTTGACGCAGGAGAAGGACATTAACCCTTAAAGCACTTCCTCAGCACTCTTCCCCCACCAGCCTCCACATTCCCAGGAGGGAGGATGTACCATCTGACCTGTGGCTTCTGAACTAAGGCCTATGTTCGAAATTTCTCCCTGCTATAGGTATGTTGTTACATCTCCCTTCAATTAGCAGTAGACATAGCTTCTGCACAGTCACTTCAGAAGGAAGAGGGTGAGAGGTGGGCATTGAAAATATGCTACCTTCTGTCTGGAACCAGCCCTAGTTGAGAGAGCCCCAGGATTGCAGAGACTGCTCAGGTTACACTCTAGAACCTCAATCCTTTGAGCTGACAATGACCACAAAATATGGTACATGCTAATTCAGCCAAGATGCAGAAGGAATGCAGGACTAAGGGAAGAACTGGGCAGGAGGATATGCTTGCTGCCTTCCAATTTAACACTAAGGACAGTGTTTGGAACATTGTAGGTGTTAAATAGAGATTTATTGATTAATTGATATCCAAAAGCAGAGGTCTTTCCCCTATATCAAAGTGAATGAGTAGAATTTGCAGATAGAGAGATCTAATGATGGGGGTAAATACAATTTCTGTGCCCCTCAAGTCACACTTCCCAGGCAGACACCTATTGTGACAACGTTAACAGTCAACCTTGTAGACCAACTTCACTGTTTCCTAAATCAGGACTCTGATGGGTATGGGCCCAAGCAGAGACCTTTGCCCCTTGCTCCAAAAAGAATCTGGCTCCCATTTCTCTATGGGCCCTAGAAAACCCTTAAACTTTTCTTACTCTGGTCTCAAACACTTCCTTATCAACTCCCCTTATCTCCCTTTGAAAGCCCTAGCCCCACCTTTTGATCTTATTCAGATGCCTTTCAAACTTCTTCCTTCCAGTTCCCTTCATTATCTATTCCCATTGTCTATTTAATCTCTCAGACTTTCCAATTGGAATTCTCCCTAAGTCACCTAGACCCTTTTCCCAGCCCTTCCTATGGCCACCGTAAGTTACTTTAGTGTATAGAAGATCTACCCTGGCCCCCATTTAAATGCTGAGACTTTCTCATGCCCACTCATCCCTAATGTTCAGATTCCTTAACAGTCTGGCCTGTATGGTTTATCTCTAATAAACTTTTTCTCTGGCTGAAAGAAGATTTGGGTTCAATTCATTCAGACAGGGCCCACGTGTCATGATCTTGGGGTCCCACCACCCCTAAATCTCTAGACCTCATCAGACCCCTCTAGCATCAAGGCATTTAATTTTTCAGGAAATTAATAGGTCACCAGATGATTCTGATTTCCACCAACATGTGTGAATGGATATGGAAATATTTCAGTGCAGGAGGAAGCCCTGGGTTCTGCCTGAGCCTAGACTAGTGAGGATGGACTGCACTGAGCCATCTCCACTTGTCATTCTGTTATACCGAGAAATTAGCGAGTTGACCACCCAGGCTAATTTTAAATTGTGGACTTTATTATATTAGCTCGCGGCTGCCAGGGATATTCACATTCAAATCAAGCAGCCCTCATCAGGGGTCGAGCCAGGGTTTATATAGGGAGTATACAGGACAGGGAAGGGGATGGATCTTTGAAGTCTGGCAAGAGGAAGAGTTTTTTTTTTGGGGGGGGGGGCTGGTCAAGGACACCCCTGTCCCTCTATCTAGATATGATAATGCTCTGCAAACTTTCTCACAATGGAGGCTTCCAGAGATATGATCTGAGGGCTGGAGCCTGAGCAGCCAGATAAGGGTCTTGCTAAGGAATTTGGAGTTTTCCATGGCCTAAAGGGTTCTACCACCTAAATGGTAAAATAATGTTCTGCATTACATTCCCCACTTCTTTTGTGTGCCACCTCAAACCCTCGATGTGGTGGGGGCTGCCTCATTATAGGGTGAAAAGAAGGCAGAGGGTCTGATAACGGGGATCTCTAACCAACAGTAACTTAATTAATACGGGATCTAACAAAGTCAAGGAGCCGATTAACTGGACAAGGACCAAGAATTAGGGCTATAGTAAGGAGGAACAAAGGCACGGCTAAGGCAGAAATAAGAATGGTTAACCATGGGGAAGTCTGAAACAGGCTGTGGTACCAATTTTCGTTCCCTTCTCGTTCCCTCTGCCTGGCTGCAATATTTTTCCGTACTAGGGAAAGGTGCTCCTGAACTACACCTGAGTTATTGGCATAGAAACAGCAGGCCTCCCCTAGGGCAGCACAAAGGCCGCCTTGCCTGAGAAACAATAAGCCCAAACCCCTCCGGTTATGCAGAACCATCTCTGCCAAGGAGTTGACCTGTCTCTCCAGTTGGGATATAGAGTGCTCCAGATGACTGAGGTCTACGTTGACCTGAGCACTAAGTTCCTGGTAACTGGCCTCCCCTCGGACTAGGGCAGCAGTACCCACAGCAGTTGATCCCACTAACCCCAACCCCACTGAGGATAGGGATGAGGAGGGGAACAGCTCGCTTGCTTCAGTAGGACACACTGCCCTCATGACTGAAGTACTCCCAACCCCCTGGGCTCTGAAGAAGGGAGACCCTGGGGATAATGGAGACTAATATACATAGAGGCTCAGATTCTTTTAGGAAAACTGCAGCGGAGACACACTGTGTGATCCCATCCAGACAGGCCCACCAAGTGCCGGATGGCGCTGAATAAAAAGAGGAGGAGGATTGGGGAACAACCACAGTACTATTACAGACAGGAGAGTAAGGAGAAGTTTTCAGGGATGTGGTGGATGAGGTAAGACAGGTACCTTTTCCTTGGACATCCCCCAGGGTCAACTTAGGTTGTTCCCACCGACAATTCTCCGAGTCTGGGCTATGGGAAACAGAACCATTAACTGCCACTCCCACATAGTATGGGGGTTGTGCATCCATACACAGCCAGCAGCTAGGTCCTAGGTCAGGCCGGGTGGAGTTGACAACGCTATGGATGGCTTGGAGCAGTCTCATAATCGAGGGGTGAGGAGGATCTGCCTGAGGGGTCCTACTAGGAGCCAGAGGAAAAGGGAAGGAGAACCAAGGGAAAGGGGGGATGGGCAAGTAGGTGGGGGCATGTGAAACAGGGAGGGGTAGGGGAGAATAGGGAAATGCAGGGGGGTCAAGGGAGATTGAATAGACAATGGGAATAGATAATGGAGGGAACAGGAAGGCAGAAGTTTGAAAGGCATCTGCACAAAACCAAGGTGGGGCCAGGACTTTCAAAAGGAGATAAAGGAAGGCCTTTCTGGGGCCTATAGACAAGAGGGAGCCAGATCTGAATAAGATTAAAAGGTAAGGCTAAGACTTTCAAAGGGAGATGAGGGTCTGGGGCCTGTGAGTCGGATTCCCTTTGAGGCAAAGAGCAAAGATCTTGGTTTGGGCCCCGCCCCCATCATTCCCCCCTCAAACAAATAGGAACCAAATTCTTTTGGTGAAAGCGGCGAAGGTCTCTGCTTCTGAAACTGCTTCCTGCTGGCAAGGGGCATAGAGCTGTCCCTGCCTCTGTGGGTCCCGTTCGAGGGGTCAAACTTCAAAACCTGGCTGATGCCAGGTTCAGTGGACTAGAGACCTTGGGTTGGTATACAGTCATCTGGAAGTTGATGGCTCCGACCCTAGAAGAAAGGAATCTGGCAAGAATATTTAGTAAACATGGACCAAACAAACACAAGAGAAGTATGAGCAGTAGTGGCCTCTGTGTTTTCTTTCTGGAGTCCCTGCAGGAACTTGGTTAAGGAAGAATTAGTGCCATCCGCCCTGAGTTCCTACTCCCCCTTTTAGTTTTTGGCAAAGGAATCATCCAAGGAAGAGGACTGCCGTAAGAGCCGGACCCATACTGCCAACCCCCACTAAATAGTAAACAAGAGCAAACAACAATATGCATACCTTACATTAATCCACAGGCCCCAATACATACATAGATATATGAAAGAATCCATTTTAACACAGTGCATATAGGATCTTAAATGTTTCAGTCATGCCATGTTTCTCTGATGACATGGACAAGATAAACCACAAGCCATTTCCCTTTTAACATTATTAATTGTAACACAACTTTAAACAAGTATGATATTACCCAAGTAACAAAATAACATTCTCACAAACCCCTGACCTAATTGTAAAGAACTTAACTCATATAGGAACACACACAGAACACAAGTCCCAGTTCTATAGTACCCTAAGATGTCACATTGCCTAAGGAACATTTCCAAAATGAGCCCTAAAAAGCTTGCATGCATTTCTACTCTTGTTCATAAAACCTCACTAAATTGGTACAAAAGTTCTTAAATAACACAAATTCCAGAGTAGTATTAAGGAAACTGAATTCCTAAGTATTCCAGAATCCCTCATAAGTCTTTAGTTAAAGACACATAGAGATGGTTCAGTTTCCCAGTCACACAGGACTAGGTTCAAACAATACAACAAAGTTTACTCATAATTCGCAAAATTGCGTAATTACATTAAGTCAGGTACAGATTAAACCAATCAGAGAGCTCACAATAGACTAGTTTGGAAAAGAGAGATTTACATGTAATCAGGGTAACAAAGAAAACCTTAGACAGGAATCATACAAATCAATACAATCAGTATTACCTATATTAACTACATTAAGTTCCTTGCTCATGTACAATCGGTTTAATTCATAGGCAGTTCAAAAAGGGAGCTCTGCTTCTCTGGCTTAGTGTAAAAATCCAAAACTGTGATCTTCCTACCTAAACATGCTTAAAGCTTGGATTGCTATGATAGATACATCTTGGAAGCCAATCATATCAGTCTAATCCTATTGCTTTTCTCAAAATTTGCTATCCTATTTAATTAGACATCTATCACATTACACCTTTGTCCTATTATTGTGTGTAAACATTTCCTCCTTAGGGGGATGTTATCCCTATATTATTATTATGTGGCCATGAATGTACTTGCATCCTATTACGGTAACACAGGGATGTTCCAGAGGGACAGGGTCATATATCATATCAGAAGGAAAGAACTTCCTTAGCTCCATTTGATTCCAGGCATGAGTCATATCTGATAGGTAATCACGTAGTCACTGGATGTTAAAAGCAGGGCCTGGGATTAATCAGGTGGGGATTTCCCTTGTCAAAAGGAAATAGCACAATTGGGAAATAGAGTCAAGAAGATCCTATCTAGGCTGTGTCCAAGGTTGTCCTCAAAAGTCTTCCCAGGAACAGACTTCCACCTTTATCAGTTATCAGCCTGCAGCACATGCCATTCTACTATTGGCTTTATGACAACTCAGACAAGTACCCTGGTAATCAAAGCTCAAAACAATAGTAAATGTCTGTCCCATAAAATCACAAATCCTGGATAATAAGAATTTAATCTCACATTGGTAATAGTAAGAGACTGATCACAGAAAAATACTACTGCTCTCATAATTCCTTTAAACAATGGGAACATCTTGAGGTGAGTATAATCAATTGAACCCCAATAAGGGCCAAAAAACCTGAGCTAATTCTTTTTTTTTTCAAGTGAACCAAAAACACCCCTTTCCAGGACCAGATAGAACTGACCAACATTCTTTCTGTTTGTTATCACTGTCTGGGACCAAACACTCTCCAGAACAATGGGACTTTTCTTATCTCGGTATCTTATGGACATAGACTATGCTATGTCATGTTAATGGTAAAAGAAACACAGATATCTTGGTCTATAATTTCAACTGACACTTTGACACCCTCCCGCTCTATTGAATTTACAACCCATTCAATTAAGAAAATTCCCTTCCCATGCCACATGTCAAACAAACATATGGAAGCTGCACTTTTTTTTTATGGGCAGATGACCTTGCCCCCCAATAGTTTCCAGGGATCCTGGCAAGTTTACAAAATAAGGGGAATTGCCATGTGCCCCTCCTTTTCACACACAAGTAATCAATTAACAATCTTAGGTTTTGATATTAAAACAATAACCCCAAAACTTAGTTAACAATCTCACAAATTTTATAAATTATAACAAACAATTTCAACTGAAAATTCCCTTTCAATAGAGACAAAATTTGAAATTTATACTTCCTTGAATTACAATATTTAAAAGGAAATGTTACAAAACAGGATCATATAAAATGCCCCAACAGCCAAATTGACTCCTTTTTTTTTTGAAGACACAATTAATTTAACATTCTAGATTATAAAAGAAATTGCCCTTCCAGCAACATAACTAATACAATTGACCCAATAAAAAAATCTTTCTTCTTTCTAGACCCTTTCACCAGGTCCAACAGTCTCCTGGGGCCACTCCCATCCCTATAGACTGGCTTCTTTACCTTGACCCATCCCTTTTACTCCCCATGGCTGTGTGCTGGAAGATACTTCCAGGCTGTAGCTGCTGCCCCTCCTTCCTTCCTATAGCCAGGTGGGGGAAGGTGAATTTGCGGGCAGGGGAGAGGGGGTAAAACACTCTCTTCCTAATCTGATCTGGGCTGAAAGGGGTTAATAGAGAAACCCAGCGCTGTTTGGGATCCCCACACAGAGATACCCTCTTGACTCAAGGGGAGGAAGTGGGGGAAAGGAGTGACAAGATTGTAAGAGGTGTTTAAAAACTCCTTAATGATCAATCTCAAAAACTTCCAGAATCTGCTAAATGTTTTAGCTGTCCTATCTTTTTCACTTCTATGTCCACCCCTTAAAAACTTAGAGTGGGGCATTGAACTTTCAAACCTACATTCTTGAGACCAGTGCCCTTTCTTATGCTACCTGAAGCAGGAACCATTGACTCTGTTTTCTGAAAGCACCCATTTAAGGCCAATTCAAGGACACAATTTACATAGGAATGAAACTAGAAAATTCACAGTGGATTAAGACATAATTGTTATCAGTATTAAATTATTGCAACAAATTAGCTTGCAAATGGAAATTTAGTAGGCCTTCTAAAAATCATACAAAAAGATTTTGCAAAACATTACTTTGTAAAAAGTATTTCCCTTTCTAAAAAAGCTTACAGTTTATCCTGATGTTAGAAGGAATAATCACTAAACTTTCATGAAGAACATTTGTTAGAAATTTTTAAGGTGATAGATATCTTTCCTTTCTACCTTAAAGTAAAAATAAACCTTTAAAAATGGAATTCATTAAAACTAAGTTGATGTAAAATGTCCTCAAGTAACATAAATAACTTCCCAAAGTACCATAACAAACTAAATTCCTAGTTGTTACAGAATTCCTAGACATCAAAGTTCCTTAGTCAAAAACAGAGAAAAAAAATTCAGTTTTTATAATGCGTGAAGAACATTACCACAATAACAAATATTATCAAACTTTTAAAAATTTACTCAATTTTTATCTCAAGAATTCTCATTTACTCAGGAATTTCACAACACAGAAAACGTTTACACAGATTTGATAAGAATTATAGGTGAAACTTCCTCTTAAAAGCAAATAAAATTTGGAAGTTTATTCTAACCCATTCATTTTCCCCTATTTATTTATTTAGTTTTTGGAGGGGTAGACAAAAATATATTCCCAAATGCAATACCCTTGTTAAGCTTAGAAATGTACTGGACCAGTATTCTGATTGCTTTTTCTTTCCCATAATGACCAGTCTTTAAAAGAACCCACCCGGGGATCTAGCCTGAAAGGTGGGTGGACATAATTCCCTCCATCTCTCCTCAAACTGCCCTCACTGTGCACTTAAAACAATCCACTCCTCTGAGTTTCCTTCAATGTACCTAAGTGCAAAACAGTGTAACAAATGCTGAAATTGAAAACCTCACATATTTACCAATTTGGATGAGTTGGGGCTCGTGGGAAAATATCAACTAAACCCAGCAAGCCGTAGTCCTCAGCACATAAACCATTTGTCTATGTTCTGGTACACAAGAATTTTTCTCTTTGTCTCTGTAATGCAGAACATCATTTTTGCCATTTAGGTAGTAGAATCCTTCAGGCCATGGAAAACTCCAAATTCCTTAGTAAGACCCTTATCTGGCTGCTCAGGCTCCAACCCTCAGATCATGTCTCTGGAAGCCTCCCAATTCCTCAGTAAGTTCCTGTGTTGTGAGAAAGCTTTTCCTTGTTGCAGAGCATTCTCTCATCAAGACAGAGGGAGAGGGGTGTCCTTGACCAGCCCAAGAACTCTTCCTCTTGTGAAACTTCAAAGATCCACCCCCCTCCCTGTCCTATACACTCCCTGTACTTTCCCATCCATAGCCCCAAAGACACCTGCACCTTTGGATTACCTTATCAGTGTTCCTTGCATTTCTTTCCCATGCTCTTTTCTATATAAACCCTAGCTCGACCCCTGATGGGGGCTGCTTGATTTGGATGTGAATATCCCTGGCAGCCGCGCTAATAGCTAATAAAGTCCACAATTTAAAATTAGCTTGGGTCGTCAACTCGCTCATTTCTCGGTATAACATTTTGGAGGCCCCAGCGAGATAGCAGCGTACCGTGTCGCTGCAGAGACCCACCTAGAGAGGACATCGGCCTCGGGAGGGGGGAATTGTTCTGTTCTGACTTCTAGGGGAGCCGGCCCCTGATGATGTTCCAGGGCCCCAGGACTCAGGACTAGGAGAAGCCTCCCTCCCCGACTCCGACTGTACCTCATTTAGGCCCTCGTGGACCTGGTAACCCTCTGGAGGTAAATGTTTGCAAACCTGTTTTCTGGTGGGGAACGAGTGCCAGACGTGGCAGAGCACCTAATTAGTGCCTCAATCCCCCAGGCACCCCGAGACGTCGGGACTATGCCTGTATCTGGTTCCTGGTACCCGGTTTCTGGTTCCTGGTTTCTGTCTTAGTTCTGTTGGGCCCGTGTCTCGTTCCTGGTTTCTGTCTCAGTGTTGGTCTATTAGTTTATATGTGTAGAGATTGTGTTTTTAAGAGATTCTGTTTTGCAATCATCTGCCTGAAGCCACCTCTGTTTCATACTGAAAGACAGGTGTCAGACTGGATTGCAGACAGTTTTCTCCAGGACTTCCATTGGGAGGATGTGTTTGTGTTCAGGCTTTATTGTTTGTCTGTGTCTGTGTTCTGCAATAATGGGGGGATACGGCCAGTACATCATTTCCCTCCCTTTTGGGTTGTTTGCAGCCAGACAGCCAAAGGCTGCAGCAGGACTCTGAAAAGTTGCCTTCATTCTCCCCCTCTCCCTCCCCAGGTAACAGCAGCTTCAAAGCAGTGCGTGGATGGGAGAGGGAAAGAGAGAAGAATACTTTATTATTTAGGTTATATGGTTGGTAGAGGGCAAGTTGGGAAGGATTTTTGAAGTGTTAGGTCAGAATTAGAAAGGAATGAGATATGTACAGGTTTTAAGGGGATTTTAAATCATTAGAAAGAAAGGCAAGGAAGTTTAAGCATGTAGGAGAGAGGAGTGTGTGTAGAAAATTTGAAGGGAATATGATTTAGTTGCATGGTGTGACTGGAGGTTTTGAAAGTGAGAAGGTTTTGGGACTTCTGCATGAGTAATAGTTTCTCTCTCTCTCTGCATTCTAACTCTGGCCAAGTTTGAGTGTGGAGACAAAGAGAAAAGTTCTTGTGTACCAGAACATAGACAAATGGTTTATGTGCTGAGGACTATGGCTTGCTGGGTTTAGTTGATATTTTCCTACGAGCCCCAGCTCATCCAAATTGGAAATATGTGAGGTTTTCAATTTCAGCATTTGTTACACTGTTTTGCACTTAGGTACATTGAAGGAAACTCAGACGAGTGGATTGTTTTGAGTGCACAGTAAGGGCAGTTTGAGGAGAGATGGAGGGAATTATGTCCACCCACCTTTCAGGCTAGATCCCCGGGTGGGTTCTTTTAAAGACTGGTCATTATGGGAAAGAAAAAGCAATCAGAATACTGGTCCAGTACATTTCTAAGCTTAACAAGGGTATTGCATTTGGGAATATATTTTTGTCTACCCCTCCAAAAACTAAATAAATAATAGGGGAAATGAATGGGTTAGAATAAACTTCCAAATTTTATTTGCTTTTAAGAGGAAGTTTCACCTATAATTCTTATCAAATCTGTGTAAACGTTTTCTGTGTTGTGAAATTCCTGAGTAAATGAGAATTCTTGAGATAAAAATTGAGTAAATTTTTAAAGGTTTGATAATATTTGTTATTGTGGTAATGTTCTTCACGCATTATAAAAACTGAATTTTTTTTTTCTCTGTTTTTGACTAAGGAACTTTGATGTCTAGGAATTCTGTAACAACTAGGAATTTAGTTTGTTATGGTACTTTGGGAAGTTATTTATGTTACTTGAGGACATTTTACATCAACTTAGTTTTAATGAATTCCATTTTTAAAGGTTTATTTTTACTTTAAGGTAGAAAGGAAAGATATCTATCACCTTAAAAATTTCTAACAAATGTTCTTCATGAAAGTTTAGTGATTATTCCTTCTAACATCAGGATAAACTGTAAGCTTTTTTAGAAAGGGAAATACTTTTTACAAAGTAATGTTTTGCAAAATCTTTTTGTATGATTTTTAGAAGGCCTACTAAATTTCCATTTGCAAGCTAATTTGTTGCAATAATTTAATACTGATAACAATTATGTCTTAATCCACTGTGAATTTTCTAGTTTCATTCTTATGTAAATTGTGTCCTTGAATTGGCCTTAAGTGGGTGCTTTCAGAGAAATGGAGTCAATGGTTCCTGCTTCAGGTAGCATAAGAAAGGGCACTGGTCTCAAGAATGTAGGTTTGAAAGTTCAATGCCCCACTCTAAGTTTTTAAGGGGTGGACATAGAAGTGAAAAAGATAGGTCAGCTAAAACATTTTAGCAGATTCTGGAAGTTTTTGAGATTGATCATTAAGGAGTTTTTAAACACCTCCTTACAATCTTGTCACTCTTTCCCCCACTTCCTCCCCTTGAGTCAAGAGGGTATCTCTGTGTGGGGATCCCAAACAGCACTGGGTTTCTCTATTAACCCCTTTCAGCCCAGACCAGATTAGGAAGAGAGTGTTTTACCCCCCTCTCCCCTGCCCGCAAAATTCACCTTCCCCCACCTGGCTATAGGAAGGAAGGGGAGGGGTAGCAGCTACAGCCTGGAAGTATCTTCCAGCACACAGCCATGGGGAGTAAAAGGAGATGGGTCAAGGTAAAGAAGCCAGTCTATAGGGATGGGAGTGGCCCCAGGAGACTGTTGGACCTGGTGAAAGGGTCTAGAAAGAAGAAAGATTTTTTTATTGGGTCAATTGTATTAGTTATGTTGCTGGAAGGGCAATTTCTTTTATAATCTAGAATGTTAAATTAATTGTGTCTTCAAAAAAAAAAGGGAGTCAATTTGGCTGTTGGGGCATTTTATATGATCCTGTTTTGTAACATTTCCTTTTAAATATTGTAATTCAAGGAAGTATAACATTTACAAATTTTGTCTATTGAAAGGGAATTTTCAGTTGAAATTGTCTTGTTATAATTTATAAAATTTGTGAGATTGTTAACTAAGTTATTTGGGGTTATTGTTTTAATATCAAAACCTAAGATTGTTAATTGATTACTTGTGTGTGAAAAGGAGGGGCACATGGCAATTCCCCTTATTTTGTAAACTTACCAGGATCCCTGGAAACTATGGGGGGGGCAAGGTCATCTGCCCTAAAAAAAAAAAAGTGCAGCTTCCATATGTTTGTTTGACATGTGGCATGGGAAGGGAATTTTCTTAATTGAATGGGTTGTAAATTCAATAGAGCGGGAGGGTGTCAAAGTGTCAGTTGAAATTATAGACCAAGATATCTGTGTTTCTTTTACCATTAACATGACATAGCATAGTCTATGTCCATAAGATACCGAGATAAGAAAAGTCCCATTGTTCTGGAGAGTGTTTGGTCCCAGACAGTGATAACAAACAGAAAGAATGTTGGTCAGTTCTATCTGGTCCTGGAAAGGGGTGTTTTTGGTTCACTTGAAAAAAAAAAGAATTAGCTCAGGTTTTTTGGCCCTTATTGGGGTTCAATTGATTATACTCACCTCAAGATGTTCCCATTGTTTAAAGGAATTATGAGAGCAGTAGTATTTTTCTGTGATCAGTCTCTTACTATTACCAATGTGAGATTAAATTCTTATTATCCAGGATTTGTGATTTTATGTGACAGACATTTACTATTGTTTTGAGCTTTGATTACCAGGGTACTTGTCTGAGTTGCATAAAGCCAATAGTAGAATGGCATGTGCTGCAGGCTGATAACTGATAAAGGTGGAAGTCTGTTCCTGGGAAGACTTTTGAGGACAACCTTGGACACAGCCTAGATAGGATCTTCTTGACTCTATTTCCCAATTGTGCTATTTCCTCTTTGACAAGGGAAATCCCCACCTGATTAATCTCAGGCCCTGCTTTTAACATCCAGTGACTACGTGATTACCTATCAGATATGACTCATGCCTGGAATCAAATGGAGCTAAGGAAGTTCTTTCCTTCTGATATGATATATGACCCTGTCCCTCTGGAACATCCCTGTGTTACCGTAATAGGATGCAAGTACATTCATGGCCACATAATAATAATATAGGGATAACATCCCCCTAAGGAGGAAATGTTTACACACAATAATAGGACAAAGGTGTAATGTGATAGATGTCTAATTAAATAGGATAGCAAATTTTGAGAAAAGCAATAGGATTAGACTGATATGATTGGCTTCCAAGATGTATCTATCATAGCAATCCAAGCTTTAAGCATGTTTAGGTAGGAAGATCACAGTTTTGGATTTTTACACTAAGCCAGAGAAGCAGAGCTCCCTTTTTGAACTGCCTATGAATTAAACCGATTGTACATGAGCAAGGAACTTAATGTCAGTTAATATAGGTAATACTGATTGTATTGATTTGTATGATTCCTGTCTAAGGTTTTCTTTGTTACCCTGATTACATGTAAATCTCTCTTTTCCAAACTAGTCTATTGTGAGCTCTCTGATTGGTTTAATCTGTACCTGACTTAATATAATTATGCAATTTTGCGATTATGAGTAAACTTTGTTGTATTGTTTGAACCTAGTCCTGTGTGACTGGGAAAACTGAACTATCTCTATGTGCCTTTAACTAAAGACTTATGAGGGATTCTGGAATACTTAGGAATTCAGTTTCCTTAATACTACTCTGGAATTTGTGTTATTTAAGAACTTTTGTACCAATTTAGTGAGTTTTATGAACAAGAGTAGAAATGCAGCAAGCTTTTTAGGCTCATTTTGGAAATGTTCCTTAGGCAATGTGACATCTTAGGGTACTATAGAACTGGGACTTGTGTTCCTGTTGTGTTCCTATATAAGTTAAGGTTCTTTACAATTAGGTCAGGGGTTTGTGAGAATGTTATTTTGTTATTTGGGTAATATCACACTTGTTTAAAGTTGTGTTACAATTAATAATGTTAAAAGAGAAATGGCTTGTGGTTTATCTTGTCCATGTTATCAGAGAAACATGGCATGACTGAAACATTTAAGATCCTATATGCACTGTGTTAAAATGGATTCTTTCATATATCTATGTATGTATTGGGGCCTGTGGATTAATGTAAGGTATGCATATTGTTGTTTGCTCTTGTTTACTATTTAGTGGGGGGTTGGCAGTATGGGTCCGGCTCTTACGGCAGTCCTCTTCTTTGGATGATTCCTTTGCCAAAAACTAAAAGGGGGAAGTAGGAACTCAGGGTGGATGGCACTAATTCTTCCTTAACCAAGTTCCTGCAGGGACTCCAGAAAGAAAACACAGAGGACTCTTCTAAAATCTGTCCAGGACACCTACCAGTCTCTACCTGTCAGCCTGTACCCGCTTTCAGCCCAGGAGACCCAGTCTTGGTCAAGAAGTACACTGCCTCTGGCCTGGAACCTAAGTGGAAAGGTCCCCACACCGTGATCCTGACCACTCCAACAGCCATAAAGTGGACTCTATCCCTGTCTGGCTTCATCATTCACGAGTAAAGGCAGCCACTTCATCTACCGGTCCTGAGAGATGGGAAGCGAAACCTGGTCCAGATCCCCTCAAGTTGCGTCTGTCCCGAACATCCCCTTCCTAACCCTTTTCCTTGTTTTTTTAATCCCTTGCATTGGACATTCTAATCCCCATGCTCCTTTACCAAAACCTCAGTGGGTCCTCAAATCTAGGGGGGCTAACCCCGAATATACCCTCACTATGCCTGACCGCCTCCCTGGACCCCAAGGCCCTGGTACTATCTTCAGTGTTCCAAAACCACCATTCTCCGGCATCCCTTCCAAACCCTTTCTCTGCCCAGGGTTAAAGGTATGTCAGCCTCCTGAATATTTTGACCCGACGGCATCTTTTACCCTTATGGCCAACTCTACTCATGTGACTCTTGTTATCCCTAATCAACAGTCCCTCCAGTGGCTCACCCCCCGGACTTGGGGTTTGTATGCCTGTAAGGGGGGAGAAGAAGGAGTGCTCCTCACTGTGTATAAACAGGTCCCTGAGAGACCCCCTTTGCCCATCGGTCCCCTAGGAGGACTGGCCCGCCCACCTGAAATTCTTTCCAATCCTCTGACCCCCACTAGGATCCCCTTCAACCAGCTCAGTACCCCTCAGCCACCTAAGATTCTTCCCGATCCTCTGGCTCCTAGTAGGACCCCTCAGGCTGATCCCCCTCACCCCTCAATTATAAGACTGCTCGAGCCATCCATAGCATTGTCAACTCCACCAGGCCTGACCTAGGACCTAGCTGCTGGCTGTGTATGGATGCACCACCCCCATACAATGTGGGAGTGGCAGTTAATGGTTCTGTTTCCCATGGCCCAGACTCAGAGAATTGTCGGTGGGAACAACCTAAGTTGACCCTGGGGAATGTCCAAGGAAAAGGTACCTGTCTTACCTCATCCACCACATCCCTGAAAACTTCTCCTTACTCTCCTGTCTGTAATAGTACTGTGGTTGTTCCCCAATCCTCCTCCTCTTTTTATTCAGCGCCATCCGGCACTTGGTGGGCCTGTCTGGATGGGATCACACAGTGTGTCTCCGCTGCAGTGTTCCTAAAAGAATCTGAGCCTCTATGTATATTAGTCTCCATTATCCCCAGGGTCTCCCTTCTTCAGGGCCCGGAGGGTTGGGAGTACTTCAGTCATGAGGGCAGTGTGTCCTACTGAAGCAAGAGAGCTGTTCCCCTCCTCATCCCTATCCTCAGTGGGGTTGGGGTTAGTGGGATCAACTGCTGTGGGTACCGCTGCCCTAGTCCGAGGAGAGGCCAGTTACCAGGAACTTAGTGCTCAGGTCGATGCAGACCTCAGTCAGTCATCTGGAGCACTCTATATCCCAACTGGAGAGACAGGTCAACTCCTTGGCAGAGATGGTTCTGCAGAACCAGAGGGGTTTGGGCTTATTGTTTCTCAGGCAAGGCGGCCTTTGTGCCACCCTAGGGGAGGCCTGCTGTTTCTATGCCAATAACTCAGGTGTAGTTCAGGAGAGCCTTTCCCTAGTATGGAAAAATAGTGCAGACAGGCAGAGGGAACAACAAGGGAACGAAAATTGGTACCACAGCCTGTTTCGGACTTCCCCATGGTTAACCATTCTTATTTCTGCCTTAGCCGGGTCTTTGCTCCTTCTTACTATAGCCCTAATTCTTGGTCCTTGTCTAGTTAATCGGCTCCTTGACTTTGTTAGATCCTGTATTAATTTAGTTAAGTTACTGTTGGTTAGAGATCCCCGCTATCAGCCCCTGGCGTCTGCCTCCTTTACACCCTATGATGAGACAGCCCCCACCACGTCAAGGGTTTGACGTGGTACACAAAAGAAGTGGGGAATGTAATGCAGAACATCATTTTTGCCATTTAGGTAGTAGAATCCTTCAGGCCATGGAAAACTCCAAATTCCTTAGTAAGACCCTTATCTGGCTGCTCAGGCTCCAACCCTCAGATCATGTCTCTGGAAGCCTCCCAATTCCTCAGTAAGTTCCTGTGTTGTGAGAAAGCTTTCCCTTGTTGCAGAGCATTCTCTCATCAAGACAGAGGGAGAGGGGTGTCCTTGACCAGCCCAAGAACTCTTCCTCTTGTGAAACTTCAAAGATCCATCCCCCTCCCTGTCCTATACACTCCCTGTACTTTCCCATCCATAGCCCCAAAGACACCTGCACCTTTGGATTACCTTATCAGTGTTCCTTGCATTTCTTTCCCATGCTCTTTTCTATATAAACCCTAGCTCGACCCCTGATGGGGGCTGCGTGATTTGGACGTGAATATCCCTGGCAGCCGCGCGCTAATAGCTAATAAAGTCCACAATTTAAAATTAGCTTGGGTCGTCAACTCGCTCATTTCTCAGTATAACAGTCTCCACACTCAAACTTGGCCAGAGTTAGAATGCAGAGAGAGAGAGAAACTATTACTCATGCAGAAGTCCCAAAACCTTCTCAGTTTCAAAACCTCCAGTCACACCATGCAACTAAATCATATTCCCTTCAAATTTTCTACA
Organism: Phascolarctos cinereus; assembly: GCF_003287225.1. Lineage (NCBI taxonomy): Eukaryota > Metazoa > Chordata > Mammalia > Diprotodontia > Phascolarctidae > Phascolarctos > Phascolarctos cinereus. The sequence goes on along the minus strand of NW_027556291.1, from coordinate 57,440,590 downwards.
CACACTCCTCTCTCCTACATGCTTAAACTTCCTTGCCTTTCTTTCTAATGATTTAAAATCCCCTTAAAACCTGTACATATCTCATTCCTTTCTAATTCTGACCTGACACTTCAAAAATCCTTCCCAAGTTGCCCTCTACCAACCATATAACCTAAGTAATAAAGTATTCTTCTCTCTTTCCCTCTCACATTCACGCACTGCTTTGAAGCTGCTGTTATCTGGGGAGGGAGAGGGGGAGAATGAAGGCAACTTTTCAGAGTCCTGCTGCAGCCTTTGGCTGTCTGGCTGCAAACAACCCAAAAGGGAGGGAAATGATGTACTGGCCATATCCCCCCATTATTGCAGAACACAGACACAGACAAACAATAAGAGCCTGAACACAAACACATCCTCCCAATGGAAGTCAAAGGAACTGCCCTGGAGAAAACTGTCTGCAATCCAGTCTGACACCTGTCTTTCAGTATGAAACAGAGGTGGCTTCAGGCAGATGATTGCAAAACAGAATCTCTTAAAAACACAACCTCTACACATATAAACTAATAGACCAACACTGAGACAGAAACCAGGAAGGAGACACGGGCCCAACAGAACTAAGACAGAAACCAGGAACCAGAAACCGGGTACCAGGAACCAGATACAGGCATAGTCCCGACGTCTCAGGGTGCCTGGGGGATTGAGGCACTAATTAGGTGCTCTGCCACGTCTGGCACTCGTTCCCCACCAGAAAACAGGTTTGCAAACATTTACCTCCAGAGGGTTACCAGGTCCACGAGGGCCTAAATGAGGTACAGTTGGAGTCAGGGAGGGAGGCTTCTCCTAGTCCTGAGTCCTGGGGCCCTGGAACATCATCAGGGGCCGGCTCCCCTAGAAGTCAGAACAGAACAATTCCCCCTCCCAAGGCCGATGTCCTCTCCAGGTGGGTCTCTGCAGCGACACAGTACGCTGCTATCTCTCTGGGGCCTCCAAAATGTTATACCGAGAAATTAGCGAGTTGACCACCCAAGCTAATTTATTAGCGCGCGGCTGTCAGGGATATTCACACCCAAATCAAGCAGCACCCATCAGGGGTCGAGCTAGGGTTTATATAGGGAGTATACAGGACAGGGAAGGGGATGGATCTTTGAAGTCTGGCAAGAGGAAGAGTTTTTTTTTTGGGGGGGGGCTGGTCAAGGACACCCCTGTCCCTCTATCTAGATATGATAATGCTCTGCAAACTTTCTCACAATGGAGGCTTCCAGAGATATGATCTGAGGGCTGTGGCCTGAGCAGCCAGATAAGGGTCTTGCTAAGGAATTTGGAGGTTTCCAGAGATATGATCTGAGGGCTGTGGCCTGAGCAGCCAGATAAGGGTCTTGCTAAGGAATTTGGAGGTTTCCAGAGATATGATCTGAGGGCTGGAGCCTGAGCAGCCAGATAAGGGTCTTGCTAAGGAATTTGGAGTTTTCCACGGCCTAAAGGGTTCTACTACCTAAATGGTAAAATAATGTTCTGCATTACAATTCCAGCTTCCTGGCTCAGACCAGTGGTATCCATTTCTCTAACAGCTTCTCAGGGATGAAAATTCTGGGAGCTCTGAAGAAATATATCTATTGGATCTTGTGACAAGGGATTGTTTTATCCACTGTATCTATATCCCCAGACCCTAGAGAAGAGCTTGGACTGAGGCTGTTGTTGTTTATCCTTCATTCCGGAAAAGGGCCATGACATTGGGAAGGCAATGTCATGACTTGCAAGTGAATTGGATTTAAGTGAGGCAGAGCTGTGCAGACACCAGCCTCACTCTCTCCTCCTGATCCATCTGGGTCCAGTGGCAAGATGAAGATGACTGAAGATGACCCTGGATGCAGTGGGAGACCTTGGCCTTTTTAAGCTAAGGTATTTGGCAATGCCCATTTAGGGATGAAGAATTGATAAGAAATGAGGCAAAAAAAAAAAGGTCTTTTTTACCTAGTCAAAAAAAAAATCAATTGGGCGGGGAGGGAAACCTCAGGGTTTCTGGCCAAAACAGAAACAATTGCCATTTACATTCAGTCTGAGCCATCAGAACCCAAACAATGACCAAGGTAGGCTTGGGCTGGACCCACTGTTGGCCAATCAGTGAAAGTCAGAGTGATTTAGTTTTAAGACATAGTCCTCAAAAAACAAATCCAGCCTGTAAACCCCAAGATATCTTTGGAGGTTCCAGCAATCAAAATTTATATTCCTTTGGACATAGTACCCACAAGTAAGGGTATGATCCCCTATGTGGACAGAGGTAGAAGAGGGAGGGAGAGGAGGGGAAGGAAAGAAGGAAGGAAGGAAGGAAAGAAGGCAGGAAGGCAGGAAGGAAGGAGCTGCTGCCCAACTGAAACTGGCCATTGTTCTCCAACCATTCAGCTCCACAAACAGTGCATTAGCATCTCTGTTTTCCCAAATCCCCCCCACACACCAGCAATTGTCATTTTCCTCTATATCTTATTAGCCAATCAGATAGGTTCGAGGTGGTACTTCAGAGTTGTTTTTATTTTGATAATTGAAATAAGCCCTTCAGGGAAATGCAAAGTTAATCTGGAGAAGATCAGCCTTCCTTGAGGTTCTCCTACTCTCTGGAAATGGGCCTTGTTCTCATAGTCCATGTAGAGGGGCACACCACTCTTTGCTCCATACAGGCAAGCTAAGAGACTTATCCCTTCACTCCCTTCCAAAAGGAAGAAAGACATGGACGCCTGACAATTTCAGAAGGATTTCCTGTAGGGATCTCAAACTCTACATGTTCACAAGAGAAGTCACTATCTTTCCCCTCAAACACATGCCTCTTCTGAACTTCTCTATAACCCTTCAAGCCAGCCAGGGCTGAAACCTCACAGTCATCCTCTAATAATAATACAGCTTATCTTTCTTGGAACCAAGACTTCACCTCATTCTCTAGTTACCAGCTTTAAACCACTCGCTTTCCCTTTCTTTGCAATTCCAGGTCAATTGTTGCTGTTGTTGTTTAATGTGTATATCATTTTACTGGTTCTGTTTAATTTACTTTATGTCAATTCAAATAAGGCTTGCCATGCATCTCTAAATATATTAAATTTATCCTTTCTTATAGCAAAGTAATATTCTTTTTTCTTTTAAAAAAATTTCTTTAGTATTTTATTTTCCCAACTTATATGTAAAAACAATCTTTAACATTCGTTTTTAAAAGTTGGAGTTCCAAATTCTATACCTTCCTCCCCGCCTCACTGAGAAGGCAAGCAATTCAATACAGGTTATACAAGTGTAGTCACTCAGAACATTTCCATGATGACCATGTTGTGAAACAAAACATAGACCAAAAAACCTAAAGAAAAATAAAGTTAAAAAAAAAGTGTGCTTCAATCTGTATTCAAACACCACCAGTTCTTTCTGTGGGGATGGATAGCATTTTTCATCATAAGTCCTTTGGAGTTATCTTGGATCATTGTATTGCTCAGAATAGCTAAGTCATTCACTGCTGATCATCTTATAATACTGCTGTTACTTTGTACACAGTCAATTTCACTTTGCATAACTTCATGTAAATCTTTCCATGTTTTTCTGCGAGCATCCTGATCACCATTTCTTACAGCACAATAGTATTCCATCATAATTACATAACACAAATTGTTCAGTCATTCCCCAATTGATGAGCATCCCCTCAATTTCTAATTCTTTGCCACCAGAAAAGAGGTGCTTTAAATATTTTTGTACATATAGGTCCTTTTCTTGTTTTGTTTTGTTTTTTATCTCTTTTGGGATACAGACCTAGTAGTGGCACTGTTAGATCAAGGGGTTTGCATGATTTTATAGCACTTTTGGCATAGTTCCAAATTGATTTACAGAATAGTTGAATCAGTTCACAACTCCATGAACAGTGCAGCTGTTTTCAGAGATACTTCTAGAGACTAAGTTTTTAGTTCTTCCAAGGTGGTATGATCTAAAGAGAGATGTTTACTACTCTCCTACCCTATGCTGTGGTCCGTGAGTGACCATAAGCACTCTTTTCTGCCCTAGAACCGTGACAAAGGTCCCTGCTCCACTATAGCCACAAGCTGTGGTATAGTAGTGCTCCTCCTTGCCCTGGGACTGTCACCCACAACTGCAACTCAGATCCGAGTATGAGCAAAGCAAGAGAGTCCTACCTCAGTGTTAGCAAAGAGACTCTAGTAATCTTCTTCTGGACAGTTGTGGTCAACTCCCTTACCATCTGTGGGCTGAGAGCTCCAGAAGCAGCAGCTGTTATTCAGTGGCTCCCAAAGCCTGCTCCTGGTTTGCTGGGGCCAGGTCTGTGCTGGTGCCGCCTATGCTGAACTGTGCTCCTCTCTCACCCTGGTACAACAGATCTTTCCTGACAACCTTTTAAGTTGTCTTATGCTGGAATATTGTTTCACTCCATCTTTTTCTGTGTTCTGCCACTCTAGAATTTTAGAGTTGTTTATTTAAAGGTATTTAGAGGGGTTTGGGGGGGAGCTCAGGCAAGTCCCTGCCTTTACTATACCATTTTGGCTCCGCCTCTCCAGGTCAGTTGTTTTTGATAGACTTTACATTTTCTTTTGCTTTTTGAAATCTTTTCACTTTGTTTTAATACTTATTGTCCCATGGAGTCACTACTTTCTCTGTCTCTTTCCCCTTGAACATATACTTAGACAAATCACTTCTTCTCATATACTTGGGCAAATCACACTTTTCACAGGCCTGTTTGTTTATATTTGAAGATAGGAAAGTGGCATTTGTACTAATGACTTCACAGAATTATTTTGAAGCCAGAGTTTTAGGAATGTGAGTGCTATAACAATGGGGAATATTGTGGTTATGAATGTGGTTGAACCAGACCTATGATTTCTACCAAGGCAGTTTGACTCCTGCTCTGAAATCTTCAGTCTTACAAGCTGCTTGAGGTGCCAGGGTATGGGCAGGAATTACTATGACTTCTTTCATTACAAAGACTAGAAAAAGAAAGGCAGAGGTCCAGTCCAGAGTAGAAAACATTAAGGTACTTTTAGGAAGGTCTGCTTTGGCTTTTCTGTGTCCCTTGGGTTAGTGAGCTTTCCTTAAGGTACATAGTTAAGGAGTATTGATTGGCTGATTAGAGGGATCTCAGAATGGTTGCCCCTTACAAAGCATTGCCACATCCCATAGAAGGGTAGTCTATGTTTAGTGATATGTCTGTAAACTTCTTCATTTACAGTGCCCTCCTGGTGCCTGGTGAAGAATGGGCAGAAGAGGCAGAAAGTTCTCTGGGCTTCAGATGGGCACACCTTCTGGCAGGATCTAGCAAGTCCAAAAGGCTTCCAGGGAAGTCCCAATGATGAACTGGGTGTCTGAAGTCTGAGCACTGGTCTAGCTAGTCTCCTAGAAGATCATCACCATAGCCTTCAAGATCATAATCTCCCTTCAGGGTCTGAAGGGGAATGGCTTTTATTGTCAGAACAATTTTTGAACAGCACTGACTAATCTGTGGAAAGTTTTGATCTGGGGGCAGCTAGGTGGCATAATGGATAGAACACCGGCCCTGAAGTCAGAAGGACCTGAGTTTAGATCCAGCCTCAGACCAAACACTTGACGCTTACTAGCTGTGTGACCCTGGGCAAGTCACTTAACCCCAATTGTCAAAAAAAAAAAAAAGAAAGTTTTGACCTGAAGAGGTGGAGGTGAATATACCTCCCCAGATGAAATACAGATCCTGGGCCTATTGGCACAGCTCAAGATTAAAAAATGCCCTCCTAGGACCACTGACTTCTTTCCTTATAATAAGAATTTTCATCTGGTGATACAAGACCTTTCACAGCTTTTAAAGAAGAGGCTGCTTGGGGGTTCCAGAAAGAGCTCTAGATGAAGAACCAGGAGATCTGGGGTCTAGTGCACCCTCTGCCTCCCACTAACTGTGTGACTTTTGACAGGTCCCTTCCCCTGTCTAGGTCTTCCTGTCTTCATCTGTCAGGTGAAAAGGTTGATGGAGGTCTTTGATGTCCAAGGACCTTTCTAGTTCTGACATTCCAGGAATCAGATTAACCCACGCTAGTAAATGTTTACTAGCTAGCTCTCCAATAAAAAGTATGCACAATACACTTTTATGTTTAACCTGAACTATGAACATTTTCCACCACTTTCTTAAGTCTAGACAACCAACAAAATAATAAATCAAGCCTTGATTGCCAATTTCTGTGGTGTAAATCCTCACACTGAAAATTTCACAATTGAGTCTCTCTCCAGCTGGCATGAGCTGATTCTAGCACATCCCTGCACTGATTTCAATGACACTAGCCAAGGTTTCCAAAAGAAAATTGGCCCAGATAAAACATTTAAGTAGTTTCTTCACTTTAGAAATGTTTACATTTTCTTTTGTTTTATTCTGAACCTGCCTCCCAAGGAATCATTTGCCCCATACCTAGGGTTTCCCCAAGGAATATCAGAATTTGACATCTGTCTAAGTCTCCACAAAAAATGTATAAAAGACTTCTAGTTCCCAGTCAGTTTAGCAGCACAGCAAATGTAGGACAGGCTTTATTTCACCTGATAGAAAATGTAAAATTTAAAGGATTTGTGCTTGAGCATGGTGCCTGGCACAGTGGGCACTTAAGAAATGCCTTTTTGATTAACTGGGCCCATAAATATTCAAGACAGCTCTTCTTCCCTTTCTCTGCCTTTCCAAGGGTGGAAGTTCCCCACTCACCAAGGGAAAAGCACTTGGGGTAAATAGAGTCCATCCCGTCCCCTTAGGGATGTGGGCATCTGCCTACAAAGTATGATTTCGGAGACACAGAAAGTGTCCTCTCAAGGGGGCAGCTAGGTGGCACAGTGGATAGAGCACCGTCCCTGAAGTCAGAGGACCTGAGTTCAAATCTGGCCTCAGACCAAACCCTTGACACTTACTAGCTGTGTGACCCTGGGCAAGTCACTTAACCCCAACTGCCTAAAAAAAAAGAGAGAAAGAAAGAAAGAAAAGAAAGAAAGGGAAAAAAAGGAAAGTGTCTTCCCATCCCAACTGACCTGTAAATTCTACTCATTCAAGTCTACTCATGCAGTAGAAAGGTATTTCATTTTGGATTTGGGGTGAGCAAGTGTACCCCACATGTATTTTCTTGGCTCTCCTTTCTATTTGTGTCTGAGCTAAATCAGCTTCTACTACAGGGTGGGAGGAGGATCTCCCAGGCAGTCTCTACAACATTGAGGGTCCCTAATCTAGGGCCAACCCTAGGGAGAAAATAGCATATTTTCAGTGCCACCCCCTTTTGGAGCAATTGAGCAGAAATCAGAGTTTGTTGCTTGGTGCAGAGGGGTAGGAGAGTAGAGTGAGGACACTGCATTGGCAAAAATTGTCTTGGCAAAATCTCTGAAGCAGGAAGGCAATCCCAAGGGAATACCAGGCACACCTATCAGTAGATGACTCCCTGCAGGAAAAGAGGAAGTTGTTAAATGAGGGTGTGTTGAGTAAGTGCTTTAGGGATTCCTGTACTCTTCCACTGTTAATTCAGCAAAATTTTGCCTTGTTAGGATTCTCTCTTTGTTCTGTGGATTTGAACATAATTGCTCTACATCTGGTATATAACTCTTCTTTACTGGAGGTTTGGAGAGTTAGTAGGGTCTCAAGAAAACATTTAATCCGAAATTTTGCTGGTTGAATGGCACAGAAGGCTTTCTGTAGCTATTGAAGAAGGTATAATACCCTCCTGGCACAATATCCCCATCCAACCAAGTCTTACTGACATCTACCATATGAGTCCAAATTGGCTTCCTTGCATTAGGTTATTCTATTACCCTCATTTTGTGTATTTCTGGGTTGCCAAATGGGGACTGGGTTGGATTGCTGCCTATCTTTCTTTGTAGGTGTCAGTCTTCTGTGAATTATTGGTTCTCTGTTATTTAGTCCTATGATATGAGACTGGAGGTCAGGAGAGAATTTAGGGTTGGATAGATAGATAATAGATTTGAGAATCATCTGCATAGAGATGATTACTGAACCCCTGGGGGCTGAATAATTCACCTAGTTACATTTTACACATCAAGAAGAAAAAAAGGTCAAGTGTAGACACTTGGGGGACATTCAGGATTATTGAGTATGATTTAAATGAAGCTTCAGCAAAGTAAACTTTTAAAAAATGATCAAAGTTGATTATCTTAACTATATTGCTCTTGCTGTGTAGATTTTTCTCCTGGTTCTACACACTTCAATTTGCATTAGTTCATACAAGTCTTCCAAGATTTTTCTGACACCATTCCCTTCATCTTTTCTTATAGCACAATAGTATTCCATCAGATACATTTACCTTAACTTGTTTGGCCATTCCCCAATTGATGGGCTGATTTTCCCACATCCCCTTTGGCACTTGCTATGTTCCATTTTTGTCATCTAATCCAGGCTGAAAAGGGTGAGGTTTTTTGGGGTTGCTTAATAGGTTTTGCTTTGTTTTAATTTGCATTTCTCTAATTCTTAGTAATTTAGAGCATGCTTCCATATAGTTATTGATTGCTTGGATTTCTTCCCCTGAAAACTGTCTCAGTCATACCCTTTGACCATTTATTAATTGGGGAATTGATCTTATTCTTGTAAATTTGACTTCATTCATCCTTAGAGATTTCAGAGAGAAGAATTTGAATTGAATGCTGAGTGGAAGAAAAGGGAGCTCATGGTGAATGTCCTCAATTTATTTCATCAAGTATAAGGTAAAGCCTTCAGTTGAGAGATTGAGGAGAGATGTGCTATGGGAGAAATGGAGACAGTTGAGGGAGAAAAGAGAAAAGAAAATGGTCAAGAGTTAGAATCTGTACTTAGGAACATGGGATGGAGAATTAATTGAGGAAGAAAAAAATGTTTTCCATGAAATAGTGAGGACACAGTAATGATTAAATAACGGGAATTAGTCGTGGTCCCAGGAGCTCTGATTTCTTCTTCTATATGCTCTTTTTTTCTCTGAACTTAACCATCATCAGCAAACCTGAACCATCATAATGGCAACACCACTATCAGCCTTCCTCAGCTCCTTTGCTTCAATGGCCATCAGGATGCTGAGGAATCTTTACAGGTGAGAAACTCCTTATACCAATGCACATTCATTTTGCCTAGGGTGCTGAGAGTTTAAGTGACTTGCCCAGGGTCACACAGCCAGCAAGTGTCAGATGTGGGACTTGAAACCTGGTCTTCCTAGCTCTCAGGCCAGCTTTCTATCCCCTGTGCCCTATTCCTTGTCCTGTATTTATTTAGCCACAGTTCCCCATGAAGACCACCTCCTACTTCATAGAGGGGTTGGAGGAAGCAGGGTCTACCCCCATAGCCTCAGTCAGTCTTTAATCTTTCCGGACTCTGGGCCTTTCACTGTTCAGCCCATGTTCCCAGGAATCCTCACCACATGTAGGGCTTTCTTTCATCATCCTGATGGTTTGTCTAGGGAGGATTTTCTGTCTTCATGTCTTGGTAGGAGGTTTAAAAAAAGGATGGAGTATCGGATGCTTTGTGCCTGAGGTTGTAGTTAGGATAGGGAAGACAGGGTAGTGAGGGAGAAGGCAGCTGTCAACTATGAGCCTGAAGAGGCACCTGTAGCTCATGGCTCACTTGTTTCCCTATTACAGTGCAGAACTTGTAACACCACAAAACACATAGGTCTCATTTGCCCACTTCACAGTGGCACTGGCAGTTTGGGTCCCCAGGGTGACTGCTACTATGTTCAGGAGTTGCTATCCTCCTAACACTATCTCTCAGGCCCCCATCACTGTGCTTCCCTTTAACAATCAGTCAGTAGACACAATTCTACAACAAAGATATTTCTTTGAATGACACAGTAAGAAGAGTAGTTTCAAAGGATTTCTTCCAATACCCTGGGGAAAATCTTCCACAAATATACACAGAATTTGGAAAGAGGAAATTTGAGCACAAATTTAAAGTACGTTGGTAGTGAGGTATATGTGTAGGGAACACGTGATGATGGCAACTCAAAATTCCAGAATTCCAGAGCCTCAGTGTCCTCAATTTTCTTTTTTCAAAGGGTCCTGATGACCAGTCATTTTGAGGTGTGGTGTCTACGAAGGATAGATTGTGTTAGTCTAACCATTAGGTGGTCAAGCTACTCACAAGGCACAGTGTTCTCTGGAATTCTTGTTAGTCCTTGCATTGACTGGTTATTTAAAAAGCCCAAGTGATTTTTCTTTCAAATGTTTTCACTAGATTATTTGTTCTCCTGGCCCTGCTCACTTTTCTCTGACTGAATTCATGCATATCTTTCATTTCTTATAGCATTATAACATCCCATTACTTTCATTTAGGAATTTCCAAAATGATGCATACCCACTTTGTTTCCAAGTATAGATGGGCCTTTTTCTTCTGTCTTTCCTTTCTTTGGAGTATTCACCTAGTAGTTGTATTGCTTGGTCAAAGAGTATGCACAACTCAGTGACTTTTGGGGTATAGTTTCAAATGCTTTCAGGAAGTCTAATAATTTTTAAATTATCTCTCCTGGATCTATTTTCCATGTTAGTTGTTTATTCAATGAGATATTTCACATTGTCTTCTATTTTTTTAGTCTTTTGATTTAGTTTGATTGATTCTTGGTGTCTCATAGAGTCATTAGCTTCCACTTGCCCAATTTTAATTTTTAAGGAATAATTTTCTTCAGTTAGCTTTTGTGCCTCCTTTTCCATGTGTTAAGAAGTTCCCCCCCCCAGTGGATTTTTATTCCTCCTTTTCCATGTGGACAATTACCAGTATCAAAAATGAAAAGGGTGAATTCACCACCAATGAAAGGAAATTAAAGCAACAATTAGGAACTATATTGCCCAATTGTATACCAATAAATCTAACAATCTGAGTGAAATGGATGAATATTTACAAAAATATTGATTGCCCAGATTAACAGAAGAAGATATAGAATACTTAAACAACCTGTTTTAGGAAAAGAAATTGATTAACTTATCAATGAACTCCCTAAGAAAAAATCCCCAGGGCCACAGTGATTCACAAGTGAATTCTACCAAACTTTTAAAGAACAATTCATTCCAAACCTATATAAACTATTTGGAAAAACAGATGAAGGAGTCCTACCAAATTCCTTTTATGACACAAATATGGTGCTTATACCTAAACCTTGAAGAACCAAAACAGAGAAGGAAATCTATAGACCAAATTCCCTAATGAATATTGATGCAAAAATTTAAACAAAATACTAGCAAAAAGATTACAGCAATATATCACCAGGATCATAAACTATGACCAGGTGGGATTTAAACCAGGAATTTAGGGCTTGTTCAATATTCAGAAAACTATCAGCATAATTGACCATATCAATGACAAAAGCAACAGAAATCATATAATTATCTTAATAGGTTCAGAAAACCTTTTCACAAAATACAGCACCAATTCTATAAAAAGCACTAGAGATCATAGGAATAAATGGAGCTTACCTTAAAATGATAACTAATATTTATCTAAAACCATCAGCAAGCATTATCTGTAATAGGGATAGGCTAGAAGCCTTCCCAATAAGATCAGGGGTGAAGAAGGATGCCCATTATCACCACTATTATTCAATATTGTACTAGAAATATTAGGTGAAACAATAAGAGAAGAAAATTAAATTGAAGTTATTACAGAAGGCTAGGGATAGGGAAGCTTTGGCCTTGAGGCTACATGTGGCCTTCTAGATCCTTGGGTGTGGCCTTTTGACTGGGTCCAAGTTTTACAGAACAAATCAGTCAAAGGGCCACACTTGAGGACCTAGAGAGTCACATGTGGCCTTGAGGCCACAGGTTCCACACCTGTGGAATAGGCAATGAGGAAAAAAAACTATTACTCTTTACAGATGATATGATGGTATACTTAGAGAATCCTAAAGAATCAACTAAAAAAACTACTTGAAATAATTACCAACTTTAGCAAAGTTGCAGGATACAAAAAACCCCATATCAATCATCTACATTTTTGTATATTACCAACAAAGTACAGCAGCAAGAGACAGAAATAGAAATTCTATTAAAAATAACTCTAGACAGTATAAAATACTTAAGTCTGCCTGCCTACACAAGCCCAGGAACTGTATGAACACAATTACAAAACACTTTTTACACAAATAAAGTCAAATCTAAATAATTGGAAAAACATCAGTTGCTCATGGGTAGGCCAAGCTAATACAATAAAAATTACAATTCTACCTAAGCTAATTTGCTTATTCAGTGCCATACCAATCAAACTACCAAAAAATTATTTTATAGATTTAGAAAAAAATAATAACAAGATTCATTTTGAAAAACAAAAGGTCCAGAATATCAAGAGAACTAACGAAAAGAAATGCAGGGGAAGGTGGCTTAGCCATTCCAGATCTTAAATTATATTATAAAACAGCAATCATCAAAACTGCTTGGTGCTGGCTAAGAAATAGAGTGGTAGATCAGTGGAACAGATTAAATATGCAAGACACAGTGGTCAATGACTATAGTAATCTATTATTTGATAAACCCGAAGACCCCAGCTTCTGGGATAAGAATCCACTCTTTGAAAAAAACTGCTGGGAAAACTAAAATGGATAGTTTTGATTATATTAAATTAAAAAATTTTAGCATGAACAAAACCAATGCAACCAAGATTAGAAGGAAAGCAGAAAGCTGCAAAACAATTTTTACAGCAAGTGTCTCTGATAAAGTCCCCATTTCTGAAATATATGGAGAACTGAATCAAATTTATAAGAATACAAGTCGTTCCCCAATTGATAAATGGTGAAAGGATATAAACAGGCTGTTTTCGTGATGATGTAATCAAAGCTATCTCTATTTTTAGGAAAATTGCTCCAAATAACTATTGTTTAGAGAAAAGCAAATTAAAACAATGCTGAGTCACTACCTCACACCTATCAGATTAGTTAATATGATAGAAAAGAAAAGATGGATGTACGAAAATTGGGACAGTAATGCACTGTTGAACAGTGGTGAACAGACCCAACCATTCTGGAGAAAAATTTGTAACTATGCCCAAAGGGCAATCAAACTGTCCATACCCTTTGATCTAGCAACACCATTACTAGGTCTGTTTCACTAAGAGATCATGATAAAAGAGAAAAGGACTCATATGTGCAAAAATATTTATAGCAGCTCTTTTTGTGGTGCAAAGAGTTGGACATTGAGGTGATGCCCATCAGCTGGGGAATGGCTGAATACGTTGTGACATATGAATGTAATGAAATATTCTTGTGCTATCAGAAATGATGGACAGGTGGATTTCAGAAAAAGCTGGAAAGACTTACATGAGTTGGTGAAAAGTGAAATGAGCAGAACCAGGACAACATTGTACACACAGCAACACTTTTTGATGATTAATTGTGATTGACTTGACTCTTCTCACCAATACAGTGATTCAAGACAATTCCAAAAGACTTAGGTTGGAAAATTCTCTTCACCTCCAGAGAAAGAGTAATAGAGTCTGAATGTAGATCAAAGTATAGTATTTTCACTTTTTTTCTTTTTTTTCCCTTTTATTCTATTTCTGATTTCCCAACATGTCTAACATGGAAATACGGTATCTGATTGCACATATATAACCAATATCAAATTGTTTACCATTTTGGAGAGGGGGTGGGGAAGGAGGGAAAAATATGGAACTCATAATTTTATAAAAATGACTGAAGCATTGTCTTTACATGTAATTGGAAAAAATAAAATACTAATCAAACAATATTTATCTAAAATCAAGATGGATAGAGTACTTCATATAATTATGTATCTTTCTTGATTTTGTTATTAATGTAGCTTATTACATTTGTGTCTTTTCTTAATATTGAATCTGACTGGCATTCCTATTATAAATTCAATCTGGCCACAGTAACAGCTTTGTAATATGTTCTGGTAGCTTCTTTATTTAGTATTTTTGTACATATATTCATCAGAGAGAATGGCATATTATATTCTTTCTTTGACTTTTCTTGCCCAGGTTTTTGGTGTTGAAAAATCACATTTTTCTGTCAAGAGTTTCCCTATTTTAAGAGACAATTTATGTAAAACTGAAGTTAGTTTTTCTTTAAAGATTTGCTAGAATTCCTTTGTAAATCCATTTGCTCCTTGGGTTCTTTCTCTCACTCCCCCAAACTTTGCAAGTTCATTTATGGTTTGTTTAGTTTCTTCTGGTTCTGTTAATCTGGGTACTTCATGTTTTTGTAAATATTCATTCATCAGTTTCGTTGGCATAAAATTGAGCGAAAGAGTTTCTGCTAATACTTTCCTTTATTTCATCTGCCTCGGGTCTCTCTCCACTCCATTCCGTTCTCCACTCAAAGTGAGTATCCTAAAGCACAGATCTGATGATTACCCTCCCGCCACACACACACACACACACACACACACACACACACAGGCACATACACACATAAATACTCATAAACTCTAGTGGCTCCCTATTGCCTCCAGGATCAAACACAGAATCCTCTGTTTTGCATTCAAAACTCTTCTTAAACTTGTCCCCTCTCACCTTCCCAGTCTTCTTACACCTTATTCCCTTCCATGTGTTCTTCAATCCACTGTCTCTAGCCTCCTGGCTGTTTCACCACCAGGACACTCCATCTCCGGCTTTGGGCAGTTTCTCTGACTCTCCTCCCTGCCTGGAACGCGGCTTCCCTGACTTCCTTAAAGTCCCAGCTAAAATCCTATGTTTTTACAGGAAGCTTTTCTCAAATTTTCTGAATTCTAATAGCTTCTGTCTGTTAATTAGTTTTTATTTATTCCCTAGGCAGCTCCTTTGTACATATTTGTTTACTTATTTTCTCTCCCTTTAGATCGCTAGATCCTTGAGGGCACTGTCTTTTGCCTTTTTTTTTTTCTATCCGCAGTGCTTAGCACACTACCGGACTCATAGTAGGCAGTTGTTAAATGTTAATTGACTGACTGATCTTCATCCCTTTTTTTCCATTAAAAAAAAAGATCCTGGCAATTTGGTTGTCCTTTAAAAATCAATTAGCTATTTGTTTTGCCCAAATTTTATTCATTTCTTCTTTCATTTGCAGAACTTATCTTTATGTGAAGTTTTTTTTTTCTATGTGTTTCTTTTCCAGGTTTTTTCTTTTAGTATTTTAGTTTACTCTTTTATTCATGAGTGTATTGGAAAGATACATTATACATAAGGATTGCTTTGCCTGAATCCTTAAAGTTTCAGTATGTTGGGTCATTTTATCAGTTTAAGAGATGATCTCTTCTTTTTCTGATTTGTCCTATGTCCGTGGTGATTTCCAGCTCTTGCCCAGTAGCCAACACGTAGTAGGAACTCATCAAATATTGATTGACTGCTTGACTGATTTGTTCTGCAGGGGCAGCGGCCCCCTTCACTTCATATCCAAGCCTTCCATTGGCTGGATCAAGGCACGCCTCCAGACGTGACGTCACAGGCTTCCTCCTTTCTGCGGTTTTCACCCAGGCTGGGGCGCCCAGCGTTCTTTGAAAAAGGGGCTGCCAGCGAAGCAGCTCGAGCTCCGTCCGCCTCCCGCCCGCCCCTCCCCCTTCCCGGGCCTGCCTCATCCTCGGTGGGAGTTCCCTGTGTGTGGGAGGTAAGTAAAGGCCCGCGGGACGCCCCTTTTACGTCCTCCCTTCTCTCCCCAGATCCCCGGGGGGGGGGCGTGTAGGTGTGGGCGCCCCTCACCCCACCCGCACCCCCAGACCTCAATGCAGGGCCTTCTGGATTTCATCCACGGATGGATCTGCAGCGGGATGTGCCCAGGCCTCTGTCGGGAGGGATGGAGGGATGGACGGATGGACGGATGGATGGAGGGCCTCCGGTTACGCCCGTCCTCACCCCATTTGGTGCCCCCTCCCCGCCGCAGCTCCACTGCACCGGCCCCCCCAGAACCCCTCACCCCTCGCCCAGCCCCTCAGTGGAGCGCGGCCTAGAGGGTGGAACTGGTGGGTGGGGGAAGAAGCGCCGGGCTGTGAAGCACCTTTTTGTTTGCTTGTTTGTTTTTGCATAATTTCATTTTATTCATTCATTATTATTCTAGACTCATCAAACAGCCAATTTAAATAAACATTTCCATGTAAACATCTTAGAACTGAAAAAAGGTCCATGCACCTGTTGATCTATCATCTATAGCTCAGGGTTTGTTTGTTTTTTTTCGTGGGGGGGGGGTTGGTTTTTTGTTTTGTTTTGTTTAATATGTAATAAATTCAATCTGTATTTTCCAAAGCTGCCATTGCTTCTTTCTGGCCTTCCTTCTGTTCTCGTCCATTCAGTTGTGTTTCTTTAAAGGTGCCTTAGTGACCTTTTTTTGTTGTTGCTGTTGTTTTTGTTTTTCCTTTTCACCCTTTTCTGTCTTCTGTACATCCCACACCCCACCTCATTAAAAAAAAAAAGACGGAAAAAAGAATAAATACGTATAGTCAAGCAAAACAAATCTCCACTTTGGCTGTGTCTGAAAATGTGTCCTATTCTGCATCTATATTCCCTTACGTGTCAAGCTGTGGGTCCCGTGCTTCATCATCAGTCTTAGGATTTTAATTGGTCATTGCATTGATCAGAGTTCTGAAGCCTTTCACAAGAACAAAATGTACCTTTTTTAGGCTCACTGAACTGGATGCATAGCTAATATAGCTTTGTGAAGCCAGCAAGTATGGATGACTCCCCAACTTAAATACTTAAAAATGCACAAAAGGATGGTTCCTATATAGGACATCTAACCAATTTAATTGGACTTTTGAGAGCAATTCTTATATTTAATTTTTTTAAATTTATTTTTACAAGCATTTATTATCACTTCCTCCCAGTGGCACCCCCTTCCCCACAACGACAACAACAAAACCCTCACAATAAATATGTATATTCTAGCAAAACCAATTTTCATCTTGACCAAGTTCAAATAGACAGGTATCATTCTCGATTTTCAGTGCATCACCTCTGGCAGGACATGAATAGCATAATTCACCTCCAGTCCTTTGGACTGCATTAAATAGGATTCTAAAAACTTTTAAAGTTTTTTTTTCCCTCTATATACTGTTGTCATTGTGTAGTTGTTCTAGTCCTGCTCACTTCAATCTGTATCAGATCTTAAGAGTTCTCAGTTTCCTCCGAAGCTGTCCATTTCTTATGGCGCAATAAAATATGCTGCCATTACATTCATAGACCACAATTTATTTAGTTGTTTCACTATAGGTGGAAAACCACTTAGTGTCCAGTTTTTGGCCACTTTGAAAAGTGCTTCTATAAATATTTTTGCATGTGTGGGTCCATTTCCTTTTTCTTTGCTCCCCAAGTGCTCTAAGCCAAGTGATGGTACAGTTGAGCCACAATTTGGTGACTTTTGAGGCACAGTTATAACTTGCTTCCCACTATGTGGACCACTTTGCATCTCTACTATCAATGATTTCTGTGTGCCTATTTTCCTGCAGCCTCTGCAGCATTTGTAATTTTGCTCATTAATAGTCAATAAACATTTATTACATACCTACTATGTGTCATCCACTGTGCTAAGTGCTGAGAATACACATATCAAGAAGACAGTCCCTGTGTCAAAAAGTTTACAGTGTAATGGAGGAAGATAACACACACAAAAGAACTGGAATGTGTGTGTGTGTGTGTGTGTGTGTGTGTGTGTGTGTTGATTCATTTTTCATCTTTGCCACACAGTCTGATGGGTGGGAGATGGAACCTCAAAGTTGCTTTAATTTGCATTGCTCTAATTATTAGTAATTTGGAACATTTTGTCATGTGGTTGTTAAATGCTGGTATTTCTTCCTTTGAAGTCTACCTCTACATAGTCTTTGACCATTTATCTATTGGTGAACGGCTCTTAGTCTGATAAATTTGAATCAATTCCATATGTATATATATGTAGATACACACAATATAAAGCTTTTAATAGAGAATTTGCTACAAATTTTTCCCCATTAACCTGTTTCCCTTCTAATTTTAATTGCATTAGATTTGTTTGTGCAAAAGCATTTTCGATTTTATACAACCGAAATTGTTCATTTTATTTTCTGTGATCATCTGTATAACTTATTTGCTCATGACCTCTTCCCTTATCTGTAGATGTGAAAGGTAATTTTTTCCCCTTGCTCCTATAATTTCTCCATGGCCTATAATGTATGCTTTTGGCCATAGTGGATAACACCTCAGACTCTCTTTTTAAAATGTTAAACAAAGTGAACAATATTGCCACATGGATGAGACTGTATTTTAATGGGAAAAAATGCATATAATTATTGATAGCCAAAAAAACAGGTACTGCCCATTGAGTTCCAGGATTAAAAATCTTAAGATTTCTATAATGAGAGAGGAGGACACTTATTTTGACCTCAGAATCCCTGGGGGGTTCCACATTGTAAATTCATCCCATGATACCATACTCATTATAGCATCATATTTGTACCTAGTGGACAGGGTGAATCTAGCATCCTAGATGAAATAAGATGAAGTGAATACCTCTTTTGTACCCTGTCTTTTTGTTTTAAGAATGATGTAATCCCTTCTGCATTCAGAAAGAAAAAAAAAGATGTTGCATATGAAACTGTGCCTCTCTTACATGCATTGTTTTTATTTAAAGATGTATATCCAATTTATCATGGTAATACTAATGTTACACTTCTTGTCTATATCCCCTTCTGAACTTCTGTTCTCTTCTATATATTTTAAAAATGATTTCATTGACAACATTTTCTTTTTTTGTTTTTGTATCACTCATTATCCCAAACTGCCCCATAAATCCCCTCCATGCCAAAGAAAATGGTCTCTCTTATAACAAGTACAGTCCAGCAAAAGTCTCTTGAGATTTTAAATAGTTTAATTCTGTATATTTGTATTCCCACTGCCTGGCACATAGTAGGAGCATAATAAGTGCTTGATTGTCTGGGGGAAAAAAGAATAATGTAGTCCTTAAGAATACCCTCTGCCTCTTAGATAGAACAGCTGAAAAGAATGATAAGAGATAATTGTCCCTTTCTCAAAAAGCCAGCCTTTCTGGTAGATTATTGGTAATATACAGAAACACTGAATATTTGTCTGACTTTATTTTATATTATGCTGCACTACTGAAGTGGTTCATTATTTTGATTAGTTTTTTAGCTGATTTCTAAAATAAACCATGATATCATCCACATAAAGTGATAGTTTGGCTTTTTCTTTGCCAATGCTTATTTCTTCAAAATGTTTTTATTGTCTTATTTCCTTGTCTTGAATTTGCATCAAATAGCAATGGTGATAATGGGCATCCTTGTTTCATTTCTGAATGTATTGGAAAGTCTTCTAGCTAACCCCTATTAAAGATTTGCCTGCTCTTAGTATTAGATATACTTCTTATCATTTTAAGAAAATCTCCAATTATTTCTATGCATTTCTGTTTTTTTTAAAACAGGAATTGGTATTGTATTTTAATAAACACTTTTTCTGTATCTATTAAAATAATCTTGATTTTGTGAGTTTTGTTATTAATATGGTCAGTTATGTTTGTGGTTTTCTTTATATTGAACTAGACCAACATTCCTGGAATAAATGCAGCTTGATCATAGCCTTTATTACTGTAACCTACTTGCTAATATTTTATTGAAAGTTTTCATATCAATAATCACGATCAAAATTGGTCTCTGGTTTTCTTTTTCTCTTTGACTCCCTGTATTTTGTTACCAACACCATATTTGTGTCATGGAAGGGATTTTGTAGGATCTCATCCTTGCCTCTTTTTTTCAAACAGTTTATGTAGTATTGGAATTAATTTTTAAATGTTTGGGAGAATTCAGGATTTTTTGCTGCATTAACATTTTTAACTAGCAATAATATTTTAACAATTTTAATATTCATCTTCTATTTTGAATTCTAAATACTCTTCCCTTCCTACTCATTGAGAAGGCAAGCAATATGATATCCATGATATATAACATATTTCTGTATTAGCCATGTCACAAAATAAGAAGCAAGAAAAATAAAGAAAATGAAAAATGTGCTTCAATCTTCACTGAGAGTTGATCGGTTATGTCTCTGGAAGTGATCAAGAGTGATTTAGAGCATTTTTTCATATACTTATTAATAGCTTTGATTTCTTCTTCTGAGCACTACTTATTCATATTAGCTGGGAAATGGTTTGTGTTTTTCTCAGTTTGGCTCAGTTTCTTTATCCTTAGCTCTGATAGGTAAATTTTTCCACGCTCCCCTGATTTGTCTAAATCTTTTACCCATTTTGATATTATCTTGGTATAGACTGTGAGATGCTGGTCTTAGCCTAGTTTTTGCCAAACTGCTTTCCAGTTTCCCCAGCAATTTTTGTCATATACTGAGTTCTGGCCCCCAAAGCTTAGATCTTTGGGTTTCTCTAACACTAGATTACCATGGTTATTTACCACTGTGTATTCTATACCTCATCTACTCTGCTGATCCACCACTTTATTTCTTAGCCAGTACCAGATTGTTTTGATGTTTACTGCTTTGTAAAACAGTTTGAAATCTGTCACTGCTAGGTAGCCTTCCTTCATGTTTTTTTAATTGTTTTCTTTTATATTCTTTACCTCTTGTTTTTTTCCAGATGAATTTTGTTAATATTTTTCTACCTCTATAAAATAATTCTTTAGTGGTTTGATTGGTATGACACTGAATAAGTAAATTATTTTAGAGAGAATTGTCATTTTTATTGGCTTGGCTTATGCACGAGCAATTAATATTTCTCCAATTTTTTTTTTTGAGTGAAGAGTCATTTATTACACTTCTTTCCAGAGAAGTGGGCACAACACACTTTAGTAGCACATGGGCACTGGTTCAGTGGTAGAATCAACTTTTAAACCATTAGTAAGATCCATACTCCACCCATCAGGGCTCTTATTGGTCTAGTTCATCTGAGTTACACCATTCCTGGACAGCCCATTGCATGTTTGTCCATGTTCTATTAACTCAGACTACTTCATGGGTCCCATGTTCAAAAATGGCGGCTTTCTCTGCCCTTGGGGTGTGTCAGTTCATATTCAGTAAGCTTATTAAGCAAGCACAGTGGAGAAAAGCCTTTGCCTGTCCATCCTTGAACCCAGCTGGTTGCAACTGGTTTGGCCTCTAGGGCTCTTTCTTAAGGACTAGTTGTTTTTGGAGTACTTTCTGATTGGCTGAGGGACTATCCACAAGATCTTGGAATTTCTTATCCTGCTGTGGAAGCCTAACCCCCTAAAATCTTTCTTATAATTGCCCCCATTTCTTTTCTAGTAAAGATTTGGCTTCCACACGTGCCTAATTTCCTTGTCCTCTTATCTCTTTAACATGATTTCACGTTCTCCATCACTGGGAAAGTCTCATTGGTACTTTCAATCATCCTTATATTGCCAGAGCTTGCCCTCTGAACTCCCACTGTGGGCTCTACTGGGATAATCTTTAGTGAGATGATCAATCGTTGTAGTAGTCCCCTATTGCGTGGAACTATATAACATCCTACAGCAGGTAATATTCTAACCATCCCATTAATTAATTATCTATCCCAGAATTTTCTGCTAACTCCTCAGCTAAAGTGGTTAAACCTTGCAATGCCTTAGTGACAGTTCTACCTGGGGCTGTGCTACTGGGCAACATTTCATCGGGGATCTTGGGGAACAATATGGGAGAAGAAGGGAGAAATTGACTGACGCGTTGATAAATTAAAAAAGGGGGCAATCCCCTTATTAAGTACAGAGACCCCAAAGTAACAATAAATTGTCCATTTAAAGCTTCAGAAGTCTCTTCTCATATAGCTGTCTGACACTCTGAACATCATCTGGTGAAGTCCTCTGGTCCAAGTGCCATTCAAACAGTGTCCAGCAGACTCTCCTCCTGCAGAAATCTTCCTTTTTGTATCCACTGTCCTATAAGATTGATCTCAACACAATTTTAAACTACCTTGCCAATAACAAGGACAAACAATGAAACTTAACTCAACCCCCATGTTTCCACCATTACAAGGTCAAAATTGGAACCTTGGCCAATTGCCATATTTTAAGAAACTCAAATTAGAAAAATTAGAACTTAGACTTACACTCAGCATTACTTCTAGTTTTATACCTTACATTAATTTAGTATTCATTCCTACTCATATTCCCCATCAGGAGGATGAAATTCCACTAAGGAATTAATAACAGACTCCAATACTTAATAGTTAATTTAAAACCAGTACATATCAAATACTAAAACAATCCCAACTTCTAGTTATGTACAAATAAATAATCCGTAATTAAAGTGAGTGCTTCTTTCAAACAAGATAAGTCACAAGCTATTCTTCTTTTAACATTAATTGTAACAAAGTAAAACAACTTTGACATTAGCTAAGTATTAACTAAGTAACAAAATAATAACCTAATTTCACAGTTTCCTGGCCTAATTATGCCCCTAATGAGGAGGTACGGACCCAAGCCCACCAAGGCCCTTGCCCCTTGCCCCAAAACAAATCTGGCTCCCATTTATCTATGGGCCCCAGAAAACCCTTATACTTCACTCAACTGGCCTATATGGTTTATCTACAACAAACTTCCCACCTGGCTGAAAGAGCTGGGCTGAATTCCTTCAGGCAGGGCCCTCATGATGTGACCTTGGGGTCCCAGCACCCCCAAACCTCCAGACCTCATCATAACCATTATGAGAAATTAAAGGATACTGACTTATACAGGAATACACTAGTAACAGATGTCAAGACTGATTATTTAATTCCAAAATTCTAGTCCAAATAACTCAATCTCATACTTGCATCTTACTGTAATAACCTCAGATGTTCCCTCATCAATCTATTGTTTAATAGATTTGGTATGTATGCTTACAAAACTTATGATTATAGGAATTTGCCATGAAAGAACAGAGATATAAATAAAGTAAGGGAACAATTGCTTCCCTAGATTCATGTCAATTCCAGGCAGAAGTTATATAATGACCAACTGCATTGAGCCAGGTTTAAAGTCTGCCAGGTGTCATAGTGCGGAAATTGAGTCAGGAGAATCCTACCTCAGCCATGCAGAAAAGTCGTCCTGACCTTTCCATGACAACACCCCCTTGCAGCTCATAGATGCAGCTCACAAAGCTCTTTGCAGGTTGCTGACGTCATGGGTCAGTAGCTCAATCAGTTCCTTGTTAACCATACCTGGAGTTAGACTCAGAATAATAGTACATTTAACAGTCCCCAAGGTCTTAGATAGCAAATTCCCCTTATCAGGGTTTCAGGTGGGACTATAGTTTCACTTTAATTAGGGAACATCTCCAAAGCTAGCTCTAAGTAGTTTGCATAACCTCCCACACTTGTTCTGGTTCCTAGTAACATCCTCAGTAAATCAAACTTTCATTAAGATCATAAGTTGCTACTCTAAATAGGTCTGCCTCTCTGTTTCTCCATCTTATTTATCCCTCCATAACCATTCGTAATCTGAAAGAATGAGACACTTTCAGAGCTTGAATTCTATAAATATGATAAGTTCAAACAGTAATTTTAACTCTTGCTAGGCCATGGAATGAATTCAGATCAAAACAGTAAGATTTTTCCTACTTACAGCTTATTGCAGAAATTTAGATGCTTTAGCATTAATCACTAGCTTTAGATCTCTGATGCTGCTTCCATCCAGACTGTTTCTCTAAAAGCACCCAGTTAAGTCCAATCCAAGGACACAACAAACCCAAGAATGAAACTCTTAAGTTCATAGTAGGTTTAGACATAATTTTCTAACAAATAGAAATTTAGTAGGCCCTCTAAAAGAATATCAAGGATTTCATTAAAACATTTTCTTCATAAAAATATCTCCCTTTCTTAAAAACAGCTTACTATTTCCTAATTACCATAAAATTCCGAGTTACCTAAATTCTGTAGTCAAAAGATATCTGTATAAGAATTAAGAGATTTTACAAAATCTCTTTTTTTGCATAATTGCCAAGTTTCTTTTCTCTCTCTCTCTCTCTCTCTCTCTCTCTCTCTCTCTCTCTCTCTCACACACACACACACACACACACACACACACACACACACAATACTTTTACCAGTGCTTGACTTAAACAATAACTCCAAATAGCTTAGTTAACAATTTTAAACTTCATAAGTGAGAGCCAAATAATCCCAGCTAAAACTTCCCTTTAAACATAGACAACACTTGGAAGTTCTCATTTCTTAAATTACAGTACTTAAAAGGCAATGTTACAAAATAGGAGCATATAGAATACCCCAACAGCATGATTCATTCCTTTTTCTCTTTTCTCTGAAGGTACAATTCTTAATCTGACGTTCCAGATTATAAAATAAATTGCCCTTCCAGCAACATAACTAATACAATTGCTTACCAGATTAAATCATGTAAGAAAATTCAGAAATATGTAAGCAGTATATTAAAACTTGAAAGAGATCCAATTAATAATTATCAGAAATTTTTAAAAAAAACCTTTCTTTCTTTCTGAACCCTTCCACCAGGTCCAACAGTCTCTGGGGCCACTCCCATCCTAATAGACTGGCTTTTTGTTTTTGTTTTTGTGTTTTTCTATTATCTGTGTTGACCCTTCATTGTCTCTTACTGGTCTGATAACCTAGGACAACATTATTGACGTTCCCAATCCAGACCTTTGACTGATGGCAGCCTAGACTTCCCCATGCAAGCTAGTCCCTCCCTTAAGAGCCTGGCCCATATGGCACCTTCCCCAACAAACCCAGCCTTTAGCCTAAAGAAGGCTTGGGTTAATTTTTTTTTTAATTTCTAATTGAGACCCTGATATATAAGAATACTTCATTAATTCCAAATCAATGCATATCAATAAATTTTTCACAATAAAATATGTTTGTACCACAGGGCATACATTAAAATTGTTTCCATAATTGTAATAAATTTTGAAACAACCCATTATCAATTTAGATGAATGCACTCCCAAATCACTTTGCACAGAGAATCATTTATCTCATCATTCATATGTTAAAACTATAACTTTAGACCACCATATATTTTTATAATAGTCAAGATTTCAAATGAAAATCTGCTATCATAATCTTATAACCAAATATACCTCACTAGGTATTTAACAGTTTCAAATTATCTTATTTTATCACTAAAAGACCCATTCTAGATCAAGAGTTACTTTAACACCATTTCTACCTCACAATGGTCCCTCAAATTTTACAATCTAAGAGTTCTAGAAATACAGTGCAATTTAGAAGCAGTAATAACTTTTGTAACACAAACAATAAACTTCAGATAACATCAGTTGCATTTCCAGATTATCACATATATAAATTATCACTCTTATTATTCTTGGTACCTTTAACATTTACATTAAATAATAATGCTGCATTTAACATATGCCATTGTATTAAACATTTTACAATCATATAATTTTTTCCCATAACCATTATTTTTTTCCTTTATAGAACAGTAAATCCAATCAGATCTGAATTTATAATTGCTAATGATAAACATTTAAAAACATTTTTGTTTTAAATCCAATACTCTTGGCCCTTTAAAAGGAAATATTCTCCACAAATTTATATATTCCCTTAAAAAGACACACGGTGACAATTCCGGTTTTAACTCTCTCCCCTTTTCTTTCCTACTTTCTTAAGGGAACAAAGAAAAAGTCCCCTCTGCTTCTTAGAGGCTTATCAGGTAGAGCCACCCTCCCGAAAATCTCAGCCTTCCGCAGTTCAAACAGGAAGTAGTCAGGTCTTCCCATCCAGCTTAATTATAAAGCCCTCCTTAACCCTTTACAACTTTATTGGTTTTCAAATCAAGCTACAAAATGTTAATTTTTCAATCCTTCTACTCAAAACAGACCACTTCCTTCCACTTTCTCAACTTACTTACTCAACTTACTCAACAACCTACTCAACTTACTCAACTATCTAAAGCTATCCAGAGGGGCAGCTAGGTGGCACAGTGGATATAGCACCAGCCCTGAAGTCAGGAGGACCTGAGTTCAAATGTGACCTCAGACACATAACACTCACTAGCTGTGTGCCTCTGGGCAAGTCACTTAACCCCAATTGCCCTCACAAAAAATAAAAAAATAAAAAAAATAAAGCTATCTAGAACAGCCATCAAAACACCCTACCCCACCCAAATTACACTCACCAAGGCTGGTCAGCTCTCCATTACAGTTCTGAAATCTGAAGGGAGATAAGAACCCTCTCTCTCTTCCCAAACCGATTTTACAACTTTACTATGCATTTTAAAGTAATCAATGAAATCTTACCTCATTAAAAAACAGAAAAAACCCTTATTATTTTTTTTTCAACTCTAAACACATTGCCTCGATACCAAATATTTTGGTGGGAGGGACACAAAGACAATAACTCAAACTCTTAGTCTTGGGATCCCATTAAACCTGAATTCAAATTCTTCTCAGCCCTTTTTCTTCTCTTTTGTCCCTAGCCATCTTGTGCTGCGTGTTCCAAATCCTTATCAGTCTAATCTCAATCTCCCTTGAAAGAAAGCCTGAGACGGGAGCTCTTTCCCATTGTTCCTTCTCCAATGTCAGACCTCAAAAGTTACCCAAAAATTTATCTGGCAGACACAAAACATCCATAGACAGACAACGTGGGCACAATTCTAATCCTAACCTTGACCGGTCAAAAGAAACTCATTTTGTCCCAGGGTCCACTTTGAATGGGTTCCGAGGTTTTTCCTCCCCTTTTCCTTCAGTAGGAAAAGTTTTTCCTGGGTAGTCCCACTACCTCAGTTTTCTAGCTAGCGTTCCCTGGCCTCCCATCACTAGGTTTCCTCCTCCAAGAGTCCCTTTCCTTCCAGGGACCCGTCCTTACCTTGGTCAAGATATCTCAACTTTTGTAGTCCCTTGGCCACTGCAGATATTTCAGGTGATGCGTAACCAACTCAGCCCAAGGAATAAATCAGAGACCACCAAATTTAGGGCGGGAGAGCTCTTCTCTGAGTTCACTCACCTGGGTTGGGGTCGGGGGTCTTTGGATCTCCAGACGATTCCCCAGAATTGTTAAAAATTAGGCCTTAGAGAAATAAAGCCTTCTAGTTAAAAATGAAACTAAGCTCGGA
Organism: Phascolarctos cinereus; assembly: GCF_003287225.1. Lineage (NCBI taxonomy): Eukaryota > Metazoa > Chordata > Mammalia > Diprotodontia > Phascolarctidae > Phascolarctos > Phascolarctos cinereus. The sequence goes on along the minus strand of NW_027556291.1, from coordinate 57,413,692 downwards.
GTGAGTGAAGAATCATTTATTTATGCTTCTCTCCAGAGAAGCAGGCACAATGCACTTTAGTAGCATGTGGGCCTTTCTAATTGTTTACATTTGTCCTTATGTGAAAAATGTTTTGTAATTACGTTCATATAGTTCCTAGGTTTGTCTTGCAGGTATTCTCCCAAGTATATTATATTGAATTGTTATTTTAAATAGAACTTCTCTTTCTATCTCTTCCTGCTGATTTTTTTGGGAGGTAAAATATAGAAATGCTAATGATTTATGTGGGTTTATTTTATATTCTGAATCCTTGCTAAAATTTTTCATTGTTTCAACTAGTTTTCGAGTTGATTCTCCAGGATTCTCTAAGTATGTCATCATATTGATGGGCTGCTTGTGCTGCAACCCTAAGATCATGTCTCTGGAAGCCTCCCAATTTCTCAGTAGGCCCCTGCCCTGTGAGAAAATATTCTCTTGTTGCAGAACACATTGTCTTATCAGAACAGACACAAGGGTGCCTGGCCCAAGGATTTTTGTCCCTGACTGGCCCAATGACTCTTCCTGGCACCAGATCCCCAAGGTCCATGCCTCTGGCAACTAAACAAAAAACTCTTTTCTCCCTCAAATATCTGGTATCAACAAAGTTATCTCTGTAGGTTCCCTGTATCTTCCCATCCATACATCACTGACACCTTCTCTCAAAGTCACCTGGACCTCTTGCATTACCCAATTAGCATCCTTACCATTCCTTTCCCTTCCCCTTTTCTATATAAGCTTTAGATTTACCCCCATTAAGTTGCAAGTTCTCCAAAGGAACTTCGTCCTCTACTATTGGCATTACAATAAGCTTTTTGCCACTTGACTAAGAGAAGGCTTAAGTGTGTGAATTCATTCCAGGTGACACTGCCTTGGCATTCTTGGGGTCCCAGCACACCTAACCTCTTTAATATCTTCTACAAAGAATGGTAGTTTTGTTTTTCTCATTGCCAATGCCTATTCAATTTCTTTTTCTTGTCTTGTTGCTGTAGCTAGCATTTCTAGTACAGTATTGAATGATAGTGGTGATAATGAATATCTTTGCTTCACCCTGATCTTATTGGGAAGGGTTCTACTTTTTCTCCATTAGAGATAATGTTTGCTCTAAGTTTTAGATGAATAATTCATTTTAAGAAAGGTTGCACTTATTTCTTTACTTTCTAGTGTTTTAATAAGAATGGGTGTTGTATTTTGTCAGAAGCTTTTTCTGTACCTGTTGATATAATCATATGATTTTTGCTATTTTTGTTATTGATATGTTCAGTTACACTTATAGTTTTCCCAATATTGAATCAGCCCTACATTCCTGGTATAAATAACACTGATCTTAGTGTTTGATCTTTGTGATATATTGCTGTAATCTCCTTGCTAATATTCTGTTTAATTTTTTTTCATCAGTATTCATTAGAGAAATTATAGTTTTCTTTCTCTGCTTTTGTTCTCCCTGACCATACTTGTGTCATAAGAGGAATTTGATAGGACTCCTTATTTATCTATTTTGTCAAATAGATAAATGTTTGGTAGAATTCACTTGTAAACTCATCTGGTCCTCAGGATTTTTCTTAGGGAGTTAATCTGTTGCTTGTTCAATTTCCTTTTCTAAGACAGGGCTATTCAGAGAATCTACTTGCTCTTCTGTTAATCTGGGCAATTTATATTTTTGTAAAGTTTCATCCATTTCACTTAGATTATCAGTTTTATTGGCATGTAATTGGGCAAAATAGCTTCTTCTAATAGCTTTAATTTCATCTTCATTGGTGGTGAATTCACCTTTTTTCATTTTTGATACTGGTAATTTGGTTTTCTTTTATTTTTAATCAAATTAATCAATAATTTATTTTATAGGGTTTTTTAGGTTCTAGTTTATTAGTTCATTGTTTTTTTATTTTAATTTTATTAATCTTTCCTTTGATATTTGGAATTTTTATTCTGGTGTTTAATTGGAGATTGTTCATTTGTTTTTGTTTTTTAATTGTGTGCCCAGTTCACTGATCTGCTCTTTCTCTTGTTTATTGATGTAAGTGTTTATAGAGATAAAATTACCCCTACACACTGCTTTGGCTTTATCTCACAAATTTTGTTGTGTTTTCTCATTATTGTCATTATCTTTCCCCCTTCTTCCTTTCCAATTTTCAAGGTATTTATTAGGCTAGAGAAAGCATGTTGTAATCCATAAATCTCTACTCTTTACACTTTTTGGCTGCCACCCTCTTATCTTTTTCTTCAACAATGGTGAGATTGATGCAAAATAAAGGGAAAAAAAGAGGAGAACAATGAGCAATACATTGAAAAAATTTGAAAATATTTGCAGATGCAGCACTTCTGGATGTCCCACCTCTGCTAAGGAGTAGGTTATGAGCATATTCTAATACCTCTTCTTTCAGCATGTTTCTTTGTTTTAATTTTGCAGTATATATGTGTGTGTGTGTGTGTGTGTGTGTGCGTGTGTGTGTGTGTGTGTGCATGTGTGTGTGTGTGTGTGTGTGTGTGTGTGTGTGTGTGTGTGTGTGGTGTTGTTGTTGTTGTTGCATGTCTGGTTGCTCTTTCCATTTACATTGTTGAAATCTTTGTGTATATTACTTTCTTGGCTCTCCTTCCTTGACTGCATCAGTTCATATAGATCTTTCCACAGTTCTCTGTATTCATATTAATCCTTTCTTATAGCACAGTAGTATTCCATTACATTCATGCACCACAATTTATTTAGCAATTCCCCAATTGATGGGATGCTACTTTGTTTCTAAAGTTTTGTTAACTCCACAAATAAATAATTTTTCTATATGGATTTTTCTACTCGTCACTAGCCTCTTTGAGGAATAAATGCAATAATGGACTTTATAGGTCAATGAGTATGGAGATTTTAGTCACTTTCTTTGCAAAATTCCTTTACAAAATGATTGTACCAATTCCCATCTCTACCAGCAATTCATCAGTATGCCTAATTTCCCAAAACCCTTCCAAGTTGATTATTCCCATCTTTTGTTATTTTGCCAATTTTCAAGGTGTGAGGAGGAACCTCAGGGTTGTTTTGATTCGGATTTCTCTTAGTGGTGATTAGGAGCATTTTTTTCATATGGTTGTAAATACTTTGAAGTTCTTTTGAGAATTTTTGTTCATATTCTTTTACTACTTATCTGAGGGTGAATCTCTTTTTGTTCTCTTATATATCTGTTAATTATTTATGTATCTTGGATTGGTTAGTTGTTGTCCTTCATTCTTGAAGAAGACCCAAATGACATCACTATGTTAGAGTTAAGTTATAGTGTGTCCCACTGTGTCTGATTAGACCAGTATGAGCTTGGAATGCTCTACCACCAGTCGGGTGCAAACACTCCATGTGAACATTTGGGGTAGATTCTCCAAATTTGTGCATCTCATGTTTCTTTTGATCTACTTCAATTCTGCTTTGCTCAGAGTGCCCATCACCTTCTTTGATGAGGGCATGCCAATGCTGGGCTGTTCTGTGCCAGTGTCTCCCATGTCATGCAATCAATTCCAAAGTTCATAAGAGAGATCTTGAGAGTGTCCTTGTATTGCTTTTTCTGACCACATGTGAGTCCTTGCCCTGTGTGAGTTCTCCATAAAATAATCTTTTTGGGAAGCATACATTTGGCATTTAAACAATGTGGCCAGCTCATCGGAGTTGTGCTCTCTGCAGTAGAATTTGAATGCTTGGCAGTTTTGTCCCAGAAAGGACCTCAGTGTCTGGTACCTTATCCTTCCAGGTGATCTTCAAAATCTTTCTACAATTCAGATAGAAGTGATTCAGTTTCCTGGCTTGACTCTGGTAGACTGTCCAGTTTTCACAGGCATACAACAATGAGGTCAGCACAATGGCTTTATAGATCTTCAGTTTCATAGTCTAATACTTACTCTTCTCTCCCACACTTTCCTTTGGAGCCTCTCAATCACTGAGCTAGCTCTGGCAATGCGTGAGTCAACCTCATTATCAATGTGTACATCCCTATAAAATATACTGCCAAAGTAAGTGAACCTTTCCACAGTATTCAAAACTCCTTTTGCTGTAACTGATGGTTCCACATATGGATGGTGTCGTGCTGGCTGATGGAGCGCCTGTGTTTTCTTGGAATTAATTGTTAGGCCAAAATTAACACAGGCAGCAGAGAATCAATCCATACTTTATTGCATCTCAGCTTCAGAGGCTTCATTGAGTGAACTTTTTTTTCCATTGGACCACTTTCTTGCTTATCCAGGGTACACTCATTTTGTCTACAGAGAACCTTTTTTGTTTTGTGTAATCTAAGATATTTATCTTATTTTTTATAATTGCCTCTATCCCTTGCTTGGTTAAGAATACATCTCCTACCCATAACTGTGAGAGGTGTATGATCTACTTCTCTTCTAAAAATGTTATTGTATGATCTTTAATAGTAAGGTCAAGTACCCATTTAAAATGAATTTTGGAATATGGTGCAATCTTAGCCTAATTTCTACAACACTGCTTTCCAGTTTCCCAGAAGTTTTTATCAAATTGGAAGTTCTTTTCTGAAGAGTAATATGTAGTTTCCACCTTATTGAACACTGGGTTATTAAGTTTCCATTGTTGTTGATTCTCCCTTGTCTAGGCTTTTCCTTTACTCCACTGTTATCTACCTATAACCAATCTGAGATGATTTTGATAAGTGCTGTTTTATAATATGTTTGAAGTTTTGAGTATTTATTCTTCAGTCTTGCCTTATTTGATCATTTTACTTGGTATTTTAGATCTTTGGTTTTTCCACATGAATTTTGTTATTATTTTATAAATTTCTATAAAGCATCCCTCAGATAATTTGACTGGTATGACATTAAAAAGCTAAATTAACTTTGATAGCCTTGTCGTTTTTATTCTATTGGCACAGCCCAGCTATGAGCTATGATATTTAAATTATCCTTTATTTCTTGAAGGGACACTTTGTAATTGAATCTCTAAAAGTGTTTTGTGTGCTTTTATAGATTGATCCACAGATATTGTAAGCCTTCCCTAGTTATTTGGAATGAGATATTCTTTTCTCTTATTGCCTGTTTTATTTTCTTATTAATACACAGAAATACAGTTGATTTTTGAGGGTTTATTTTGTGGTTTGTCTTAGGTTGAAATGGACCTATGTGGAGCCATCCTTGAAATAATAGAGAGTTTATTGAAAAGATGAAACTAGGAGCATCCAGAGTATACGAATATAGGTAGCCTGTGAGAGGCTATGAGAGAAATCCATAAGAGCAGTCTTTTTTATACAGACAACAGAGTAGGAACTTCTTTAGATATCTAAAAATAACTCATGTGCAGCACAGAAATGTCTCAGAACTTATTTCAGTACAACTATTTTTCAGAATTTTCATCCAGGTATTTTTTCATAGGCATGTTTATCATGATGTGTGCACCTCAATAATGTTGGCATAACATTGGCAGAACGATCTATTTAAGTCTGGTTCCATTATGTGCACCTGGTCTTGGCAAGAGGGAAGGAATTATACAAGACTGCTCCCTAAAACTGTACTGTTTACAATTTAACCTCCTTAGGATAGTGCTGTGTTAGAATTTAACCCTCACTTATCCTTACATTCCCTTTTTTGATACTGTTTTCTAGTATTACCCACTTAGATAATTCAGATCATTTCAAGAATCGATTGTACATGTTTCAGGTCTTTACATAACTAATATGTGCAGAGCAGCAGTAAAACTAACAAAATTAATAATATTATGATAGAATGAATCAGAAACTTTGAATAATATTTGCTTTCAGCAAATGTCTCTTAAAATAAACCTTGCACTTAATCCTCAGTGTATTTCAGATGCTGGATAATATTAAGGCTTTACACAAACACTTTGTGCAACATTCAGTTAATGTTCATTTAAAGCACAGGTTTTTAATTCTGTTGAGTTGGATGTAGCTTTTTCCTTCATAATAGCCAACATGTATATATCACTAAGATGCCAACTACTAGGGAGGGAAGAAGGGAGGAAAGCAAGAAGAGGGAGAGGAAGAGAGAAGGAAAGGAAGAGAAAGAAAGAGAGATAGGGGAAAGACAGAGAGAGAAAAAAGAGGGAGAGGGAAATGCAGAAGGATGGAGAGGAAGGGGGTGTGGATAGAAAGGGGGGACAAAAGGGGGAGAGAGAAGGATGGAGTTGAAGAGAGAAAGATAGAGACATGAGGATGGAGAGGGAAAGGGAGAGAAAGACAGAGGAGAGAGAAAAATGGAGAAGGAGGGAAAGAGGCAGAAGAATAGATAGGGAAGGATGGAGAGTAAGGTAAGAGAAGAGGGAGGGAGGGTGGAGGAAGGGGAGAGACAGAGAGAAGAAAGAGATTGATAAAATGATGGAGAGAGAAGGATGAAGATGGAGAGGGAAAGACTGAGAGAGGACAGACAGAGAGAAGTATGGAAAGGGAATAAGACATGGAGGAAGAAAGGGAGGTGGGGAGAGAGAGAGGCAGAGAGGGATGGTCTCCAGGTTTTAGCCCTGATACTGCCCTCTGTTAGGTTACAAACTAGGTCCCTGGATAGAGTGCTGAACCCATTGGTAGCCACACCTGCACTGGGTGAGTATGGCATTGTTAATGCAGTTGTTGAAAGCAAGCCTCAGTGGAGGAATTCTTTGTCCTCCCAGGAGGTTTCATTTTGTACTGAAAGCACTGACATAACCCATGGGTTTTTCCTAAGCCATTAAGTGACTCCACTTGTGGTGCTAAAAACCTGGCATCCAGTTTTTTGACATCTTAAACAGTCAGAAGGGGATTCCTGCTAGGGACTCCTGAATCTTGTTTAGATTAATAAACTGAACACCAGACCTGTGGCAAGGATGCTTAGCCAAGCTGCATGGTCCCTCAGGAGGGTTTCCAGAAATGAGTAAAACCTTGGCCAGGGTATTCTTGAAGACCCTCTCCACAAATATACCCCCTAGATTTTAAATTGGGCCAGTAAAAGTCTTTTTAACTTCTCCAACCAGAAGAGGCACTTTACCTGATAAGGAGAAATAAAATCCAGAGGCTGCTACTGAAGCCTCAAAACAGCTACTGGGAAGACCTGTCATTCATTATCATTGTATGTGTGTGCATGTGTGACAGATTTTACCTGGTCATATTTAAGAATTTTATATACTTATATATACACATATACACTTAGATTTATATATATAGAGAGAGAGGGAGAGGGAAAGAGAGAGAGAGAACATTAGAAAAAGCACAAATAATATGCCAAAGGAAACTCCTTTGGGGGAAGCTCCTTGAAGCGTGGGATAAGGGAGAACTCCTAACTGAGGCAGGAATGACAAAAAAAGAAACAATTTTGTAATATTTGGGAAAATTTTAGCTGGTGAATTACTCTGGCTTCAGTTCAAAACTTTGGATTAGCATAAACTAAGAGATTTAAAATAGTCTTAGCAGATAAAAACAAACATAGACTATTGATATTTGTGAAATGAATTACTTAATCCTTTAAATGAATTTAAAAATGATTGCATTTTTCCCTTCAACAAGGTGTTAGTCATAATTGAAGGGACAATGTAAGTTTTTTAAATTTTAATATTTTTTTTCTCAATTACAATAAAACAATGTTAACCTTCATACTTTTATAATTTTGAGTGCCAAATTCTCTTCCACCTTCCTTCCCCTGCCACATCACTGAGAAGGCAAGCAATTTGATAAAGGTTATACGTATGTAGTCATGCAAAACATTTCCATATTAGTCATGTTGTAAAAGAAAACACAGACCAAAAAAAAAAATCTCAAGAAAAATAAGGTAGTAAAAAATAGTAAGCTTCGGTCTACATTCAGATTCCATCAGTTCCTTCCCTGCAGGTGGATGACATTTTTCATCATAGGTCCTTCAGAACTATCTTGGATTTTTCTGTTGCTGGGAATAGCTAAGTAAACAGTTGATGCTGCACAATATTGCGCTTGCTGTGTACACTCTTCTGATTTTGCTCACTTTACTTTGCATCAGTTCCTATAAGTCTTTCCAGGTTTTTCTGAAAGCATTCTGCTTGTCATTTCTTATAGCACAACAGAATTTCATCACAATCATATGCCACATTTTGTTCAGCCATTCCCTAATTGATGGGCATTCCCTCAATTTCCAGTTCTTTGCCATGACAGAAAGAGTTGCTATAAATATTATTGTACATGTAGATACTTTTCCTTTTAAAAAAAATATTTGATCTCTTTGGAATACAGACCTAGTAATGGTATTGCTAGGTCAAAGAGTATGGACCTTTTTATACCCCTTTGGGCACAGTTCCAGATTGCTCTATAGAATGTTTGGATCAGTTCCAGGTTCCAGCAGCAGTGCATTCAAGTGTCCCAATTTTCCCACATCCCCTCCAACATTGATCGTTTTCCTTTTCTGTCATATTAGCCTATCTGACAGGTATGAAGTGGTACCTCAGGGTTGTTTTAATTTGCATTTCTTTAGTCAGTAGTGATTTTAGAGCATTTTTTCATATGACTAGTGATAGCTTTGATTTCTTCATCTAAAAACTGCCTGTTCATATCCTTTGACTGTTTCTCAATTGGGGAATGAATGACTCATATATTAATAATTTGACTCAGTTCTCTCTATATTTGAGAGATGAGGCTTTTATTAGAGAAATATAATGTAAAAATTCCCCCCCCGTTTCCTGATTTCCTTCTAATCTTGACAGCATTGGTTTTGCTCGTGCCAAAATTTTTTAATTTAATGTAATAAAAATACCCATTTTATATACTGTAATACTTTCTGTTTCTTATTTGGTAATAAATTCTTCTTTTATCTATAGATCTGAGAGGTAAACTATTTCATATTCCCTTAATTTGCTTATGGCATCACCTTTTACGTCTGAATGCTCTAATATATGGTCAGTTTTTTGTAGGTGCCATGTATTGCTGAGAAAAAAGGAATATTCCTATTCTCATTCAATTTTTACCAGGGGTTTATCAAATTTAATTTTTCTAAAATTCTATTAATTTTCTTAATTTCTTTCATATTTTTTTATTAGATTTATCTAGCTCTGAAAGGGGAACATCATTCTTTGTTTTAGATAGGTTCATCATCAGAAATCTTATCATTGTGGAGATTTGGTCTTCAACAATTCCTAAGTGCCCTAGGTTGCCTCTTTTTTTTTTTTCTGGGTGCTAATCAGAACTAGAGGGCTGCAGGGTTAAGAAAAACAGCTCCTGCCAAAGTGTCCCTCTAGGGAAGGCTCAGAATTCCCACCTGCTCATTTCCTATAACCTCTACTTTTTGGTTTATTTGCCAAGAATCTCCATCATTTTTCCTCTGAGTTATATTAGCCATCAGAAATCTTACCATCTTGAATTTTGATTCACCTTTCATACTCAATTCCCCCCCTCACTCTTTCTGACTCTGTTACCTCTCTTTTTGATTGAAGGCCTGCACCTTTTTGACCTGAAGGTTGAAAAACCTCCTTCCATTTCCTCATTTCATAGAGAACTCAGTATTTCCAACTTTCCTTTTCTTGCCAGCATCATGGAATCATTTGAGAATAACTTACTAGATTTCTATAATAGAGGCATATATCCTAATCTTTATGTGGGGAATATACATTAACAATTTCATTATAATTACTATGTAATAGAGGTCATTTTTAAAAATTTCTGTATTTCAGAAGAACTTAGCCTCTACCCCCAAATGACAGAGTTGAAAAAGCAGGACTGCCAAGTCAATCTTTGACAATATACTTACTGAATGTAATGGTGTCTGTAATTTAAAGTTCTGGCAATGTATGACCCTTGCAAAATTTGAGAATTCTGTATGATCCCATTTATAACAATAACTCCAGGTTGGATTATATTGTATTAGTCCTAAACAGAATATAATACAGTCTTATTTAAAGTGAAGATGTGTTTTTCTCTTTGGGCAATTATGATATTTGACCCTTTGTAAATAAATTAGACCTTGAAAAACAACCCTTAAAATCTGGTATTATGGAAAAATGATTGTAGACTACAAAAATATGAACTATAAATGAAAGCTTTCTATCAGAATTAAGTCACATTGAGATCTCTGGGGATGGCTGACACACTGAATACCTCAAAGTTAAAATAAGCATTTTAAAAAATTTCTACTGGGTTTTGATTAGTAAATTGGGAAAAAGGGGTTGAAAAAGTTTTGCTTTGTTTGACTGAGATGGTTGTGTGAAACTTCATGTGTTTATCTTATTGGGAACTAGAGTAATAAATGACTGCTATTTGTTTTGGAAGTATATACAGAAAAAAGTAACAGACAATTAAGAGTAAACTGATAAGCAAGCAGTTCTTTCTGAGATTGTAGAACCCATATTTGAACTAAATTAAAATGTGCTCTTAAGTGTGATATTCGGGATAGATTAAAACCTAGTAACAAACTACCACTTTTACAATCTTTGACAGTAAATTGGCTGGAAATAGAGGACCCCAAATATGAAATGCTTAGAATAAAAAGCCCTTGTGTAAAATATAATACTACTAAATTAAAATTATGAATTCAAATTCATTACTATTTGGAAAATAATAGATCCAGGTATAATTGAATTTATTCTGATCTTATTTTAAGTGAAATGTGTCTCTCCTCATATGATGTTGTGATGCATCAAAATTTATTATACTATTTGGCATTAAGACAGATTGGGAAAATGCACAGATCTGAAATTTTGTTGACTGGGTGACCTTAAGCAAGTTACCTCATATCTTTTGACCTCAATTTACTAATCTGTATGGGGATTAATAATAGCACCCACCTCCTTGAAACCATCTGTATGGGAAAGGTCATCAGTCTTGGGTTATGGAGTTCCTAGAGAATGAAATTGGCTTACTGAGAATTTACAAGTCTGTGTATAATATGGAAGTGATTTCTAATGATTGATCCTTATACCAGGATGAGTCTAAGCTTAAGGAGAAGAAGAAAAGAAAAACAAGTGAACATTGTTAAGTAAAATCTGTCATGAATGTGTGACTCCTGGTAAACTTTTATTGCTTATGGCAACTTCATAAGAGTAAAAATAATTATGTCTAACCCTAAGCTGTGATAAGTGAAACTTTTCATTTGAGATAAAATCTCTTGGGACTGTAATTGATAGTGTTTTGAGTTTTGAATTCAGCTATGATTGTCTGATGGATCAGTAAGTCAATAATCCACCATTTGAGAGAAATGCCAAAAGCTATTCAGAGGGAATGTGATCCTAAACTGTTACAAGAGGATATCTGTATTTGGGAAAAAGTCGAGATTGTGAGCTTGGAATTGCCTCAGGTAGGATCCTTCTGGCTCAGTTTCCCCATTGTGTTAATTTCTTTTGAACAGGAATGTTTCCCACCTGGCTATTCCCGATTCTAGCTATGAAGTGGAATTGTTACTGTATAATTGTTATCGATTCTGATTCTTACCTGAAGTCAAACAGAGCTAAGGATGCTTTATCCTGCCATATATGTGTTGAATCATTAGGAACCACTAAGCAAGGCTGTTAGGATCATGTGCCTGCATTTTCCTTCTTATTGCAAATTTCTAGAATCAGAGCAAGTGGTCAGTAGAAGTTATGAGCACAATGCAAGTGTGTACGATTTTAACTTTTCAATCTAAATGTGTAGTCATTCCATATCCCAAAAAAGTAAGTAACTTAGTACTTAGGCTTGTCATCTGCCTGCTAATACTTAACATTGTCATGTGTAAGAGTAAGTCCCTGAAATAACTCATTCTTTCTGAATGCTTTGGGAATAATTAGACAAAGGTAAAAGAAGCTTGTGAAACAAAGATACAAGCACAAAGTTAAATCATTATCCAATAGACTAAGGCTGGAACACATCTGAGCAACTATAATAAAATGCATTTGTATAATATCTAAGCTTTTCAGCCTAGAATTATAGTCCTTTCTATATCCTAAACAACTTATTAAATGAGTATTTGGCCTAGTCATCTGCCTGTTACTAGATATATATTTACAAATGATGCAAGAATAATTGATATTGATGCAACAGTTTATGGGACCAAGTTGTTTCTCTATTAATAATTAAAATGAAATCAGAAACATCTTCAATTTTGTTTGAAAGTATTAATTTTAGTGCAATCAGTTCTCTTAGAGGAGAATAACTTATGGAATAATTTGTGTTGTGTCAATGAAAATGTCAGTTTTATTTAAGATTCTTACTTTTTTTTTTTAAGGTTCTTAATGTGGAAATAACACCCATCATTTCTTGTGGTACAAACATGTTTTTATTATCAACAATATTTTATTATCACCAACTTATTTGATATGCATTCTTTTGAAATTGATTACTTAAGTATATCTATGCAACCCATCCCAAGTCTTTTGCTACAACTGAAGTTTACTTGGTAACTTTTATGTAAATTAATTTGTGTTTTATTGGTCATCTTCTTATAAAAAGTATTGTGTAATACACATTTTTAAAATGTGAGGATTACATCCTTATCTGTCTCAGTTCCTTTTAGGAGGGGAATTGAATAATTGAATTGAGTTGGAATAAATTAAATTAAGTGGTATTTAAATTTAGAGTTCTAAAATAATTAAGAGTTAAAAATTGTAAAGTTAAAAAATTAAGTAAAATGTTGAGAAAACAAGATAAAATGACTATGTGCATGATTTAGAATATTTTAAGAGTTCTCCTTTCTGTGGTATTTAAAATATTTAGTTCATATTTGAATGTGTTACATATGTCAATGTAACAGTAACCCTTTAGCTTGTTGTTAGTAATGTTTATGTCAGGTATAGAATTTAGATAAAGATAGAAATTGCATGGGGTATTTATAATGTAAATTACTGAATTTTCAAGTGGACTATGGGCTCCTAATTTGATGTGCCCCTTATTGCTCTGTTATTTATTAGAAAAGAATCCCTAGGGTCCAGCTGGTTTCTACCACATGTACTAGGTATTAGAGAAGTAAACTTTGTTACTAGTGTGGAAATCTTGTATTGAGATCTGTTTTGTAGAAAATTTTAGCAGAAACGTCTAAGGAATCTTTACAACTTTGAACCAGAAAGGAAGTCCACTGAAGTGGTGACCCTGAGGACATGATATTTTCCATACTGCCCCAAGAAGAGGAATGCCAGGGACAGGATGACTGCATGGGACATCTGAGATGCAAGATGAAATGTGCTGATTGAATGGATATTGGGAAGGGTTATTGCAGGGAGACTTAACGTTTGTTAATATTGATGTCCGTTATTGTACCCCTTTGTCTTTTATTTTGTGTATCTGTATACTAAAGTTTTCTTGGCTTTCTTGATGTTGTATGATTTCCCCTCTGGATTAATCCCTGATTTTGAACATTCTTACTGTGGCTTGTACTATGCTTTGTTTATGGTTGTGATCTCACATTTTATTAATTTATTTTAAACTTAAATACACCATAAGAAAAGAAAAAAAGAAAAAGAAATGTATTATAAACTTATATACTAAAACTTAAATACAAGATGAAAAAGAAAATAAAAAGCATTGCCATATGCTCAGAATGAATGTGAGGATTTGAAATATACACCTATAAATTTCTATTTCAAGAAAGCCTATGTAATAAACACTACACGTTGTGTTCTCAGCTATCCATCTTTTCTTTGCTTCCTTGTAAATTTTCTTTTGTTCTCTGCTGTGTACTTTTTAATTTTTTTTCCCTCTTCTTCCCCTCTCTCCCCCAAGAAGGCCACAGTTGAGCACAGATACAGACATACACACACACACACACACACACACACACACACACACAAATATACATGCATAACATATATACATCCACATATAAACACAAACATATATATACATAATACACATACATATACTTACATACACATACATATACTTAGATATCTATACTCATACTCATATATAGACATATATATTTCTATGTATCGGTGTAAGACCATATTATACTTGTTTCTTCTCTGTTTCTTTGAGGGTGGATAACGTCTTCCTTCATAGGTCCAAGTCTTTCCCTTTTTTTCTAAGTCCACCAATTCATTGTTTCCTACACCACAGCAATACTCCAATACTGTCTGGTTATTTTAAACAGTCTAAAACAATATTGATTAATATGGCTGACATATAGTGTATTTTCCTTTTTTTCTCTTTTGATTAAATCTATTTTAGCTTTACCTGAGATCATGCTTACTACCCTTTCACTTTTCCCTAATATATTCGTACTCCTGATTTTTATTTTATGTTTTTGTGTTATCTCCTATTTCGTATCCCTCCTGATTCCTCTACTTTACTTCTGCTTGCTACCTTGCCTTCTACTACTTAACCTTCCTCCCCACCAAAGATCCCTCCCTTATCTTCTCCCTCATCCTGAAATTCTTCCCTTATCCTCTCCCACCTCCCTATCCCCTTAGCCCTTTATTTCTTTCTGAATTTAGAAGACTTTCATGACCTTCTAGATATTTATACAACTTGTCCCCCCTTTAGCCCATTCCCGCTGAGAGTAGGGTTCCAGAACTACCAGTCCTTTTCTTCCATCTAATTCCTCTGTGTCAGTTTTTCATCTCCCACCTCATTTATATAAGATAATTACACTTTTTACCTTTTTCCTAGACGATTTACTTTTTAGTATCACATCATAATCATCTCTACCCTAATCTTTCTCTCAAACTATCCAATTACTAATAACAATCTTGGACAAATGATTTACATTTCCTCATATAAAAAGTGAACAGTCTGTCCTCATTGAGTTCCTTGTAATTAGTCTTTGATGTTTACCCTATATTTCTCTTGTATGTATGTATGTATGTATGTATGAATCTTGTATGTCACATTTTCTGTTGATTTCAGGTCTTTTTGCAACAAAATCTTGAAAGTCTGGCAATTCATTAAATGTCATTTTTTTCCATTCAGGATTATGCTTAACTTTGCTGAGTATGATATTTTCATCTGCAACTGCAGTTATTTTGTTCTTCCATATATAGTATTCCAAGACCTTAGGTCTTTTAGTGTTGCTGCTACTAGGTCTTGTGTGATTCTAATTCTGGCTCTGCCATATTTTAATTGCTTTTTCTTGTTGCTCGTAATATTTTCTCCTTCAGTGGGGGCTTTTGGAATCTAGCTATGATGTTACTGTAGGTTGTCCTTGTAGGACCTCTTTCAGGTGGTGATGGGTAGATTTTTTTCCATTTCTAGTTTGCCCTCTTGTTCTAACACTTCAGAACAATTTTCTTTAATTATTTCTTGTATTATTGCATCAAGATTATTTTTGTGTTGTAGTTTTCAGGTAGTGTAATTATTCTTATGCTTTTTTCTTCTTGTTCTGTTTTCTAGATCAGTTGTTCTTCTTATGAGATGTTTCACTTTCTCTTCTATTTTTTCTTTCTTTATATTTTATTATATTATTTCTTGGTCTCTTATAAGTTCGCTGGCTTCTTCTTGCCCAATTCTAATTTTCAGGGAGTTGTTTTCTTCTTTAAGTTTCTGGATCTCCTTTTCTAGTTGGTAGACTTTCTTTTCACAGTCTTCTTGTTTTTCTTGGATTGTTCTTATTAATAAAAATTCCTCAATCTCTCTCATTTGATTTTGGCTATTTTTTAAAAGTTCTTCTATAAATTCTTTTTGGACAGGTGACCATTTCATGTTACTCTTTGGGAAAGGAGAGGCTTTTTTTTTTTGCATCAATATCCTCCTCTGAAGGGGAACCCCAGTCTTCTCTATTTCCATAGTAACTTTTTGTTTTTGTTTTTGTTTTTGTTTTTTGGCTAGGCAGTGGGATTAAGTGACTTGCCCAGGGTCACACAGCTAGTAAATGTTATGTGTCTGAGGCAGGATTTGAACTCAGGTCCCCCTGAATCCAGGGCTGGTGCTCTATTCACTGTGCCACCTAGCCGCCCCCATAGTAACTTTCTATGGTTCAGTTCTTTCTCCTTAGCCTACTAATTTTTTTTTTATTTGTAGAAGCTTATTATTGTAATCACCTCTAGTCCTGGTGTGTGGAGGATGGTGCCTTTGGCCTTAGATCCTCCTTCAGTTCTCCCCTCTGGCCTGGAACCAAACCAAGAATTCTGCCCTCCTGTAAGTGCCCATTGCCAGTGGTGTCCACCCCACTGTTTCTGCACTTACCAGGTGTGTGCTGTTTCCTTCTCACCCAGGGCTGTGTCTTTGCAGCACAGCTGGACCTAGCCTCCCTTATCAACAGAGGTTCCATCAATCTTCCCCTGCCCAGACTCCTGACTCCCCGCACTTTATGGGAGGTAAAAATTCCTGTGCCTGGTACCAAGTCTACCTCCCAGCTCAGCCCCAGGGAATTCTGCTTGTTGTTTGAGTGGAACTAGCCTGGAGATGTTCACACTTCACAGGGACCAAATCTCAGATCTTCTCTTGTCCCAGGAGGACCACTGTTCTGTCCCAGCTCTTGTTACTTTTTACCATTCTACGTTCACCCTAAGGTTCACTATTTTGTCTTATTTGTAGAGGAAATCTGGAGAACTTGGAATTTTCTGACCTACTCCACCATCTTCCCAGAATCCTCTCCTCAATCTTACTTTGTAATTAGAACTATCCTGTATCAGTCTTGAGACATAAAATGCCCAAAGTCTCTTGTTAGTTGTCTGTCTGTTGACTTTTATCTTTCTGAAGTGTTTCTTTCTCTTGCCTTCAGAGACCCTTCACAGGTCGTATGCATGGGAATATTTTACCAAGTGCACTCTCTGTGGTCATTGACATATCTAGAGATTGCTTTTGACTAATGGTACAAGGATATGCAGATATTAAAGGGTCCCTTGAGCTTTTCTTTTTGAGTTGTCATATTTTGTAGAAACACTGGACCTGGAGTATGTAGAGGCACTGAATGTGTCAAGGATGAAGGCCTCCCTTGGCTGACACAATTTGTTCTTTGCACCCCAAGCTGGACTCCCTGTATATCCTTCGAAGTCAAGTCAAGCACCAGTCAGTCTGTACCAGACTGAGAAACTATTTCTGCAACTGGGACCCTTGAAGTTAAGCAGACCATCATATCTTCTTGGCCTGGCAGTTCCCAGTTTTTACTTATATATGCTTTCTCTTACCCTTTGGTAGGGCATGGGTCCTTTTCCCCTCCCCTATGCCTTCGCCCTTTCCTTGTGAATTAAATACCAAAGCCTTCCCTGCACTGCTGGGCTTGTTGGTACAGGGAGTACCCACATGCATTTGCCTTCTCTTGTAATAACTTAAGTTTCAACACATGTCTCATGGACTTGTGATGTTGATTTTGGTTAACACTGTACATAACATGCTGATTATTTATTTTTTCTTCTGATCATGTTGGTATTTCATTTTGCTCACTTACTATTTTATTGATTTGATTTTCTCCTCTCTTTTTAATCAGAGTAGCTAAAACTTTATTAAGTTCATTATTCTTTTCAAAGAACCACCCTTTAGTTTTAGATATCATTTCTTTGCAGTATTTCTGTTTTCAATTTATCTCTTTCTGTATTTTTAATATCTTTGTGCTTATTTTAAGCTTGTTTATTTGTTGGCTTTCTAATTTTTTCAATGAATATTCATTTCATTATTCTTATCTTCTGGATGGTTAATGTATGTTTGTAAAGACATATACCTTTTTCCTTCTTAGGACTGCTTTATCTGCATCCTGGAAATTGTATGTTGTTTCATCATCATCATCGTCATCATCGTTCTCAATTTTCTCATTATTTTTTCAAATAATTACTTGTATTTTTAAAAATATAATCTCTGAACTTGTCATTATTTAGGATTTCATTGTTACATTGCCATTTGTTTCCCTTTGTTATGTTTGTGCTATCTGAACCAATTGCTGTTTTGTTAAGTTATGCTCTGGGCAGAGAGGTGGGGAGTAGGGAGCTGACAGCAATTTTTTATCTTCCTTCTCTGCTTCCCAGTTTCCCCCTCCAGAGGCCAGCGAACAAACGTCACAGGCCCGGATCTTCAACTCCCGAGTTCCTACCCTGCCCTGATGGCCACTGGTACCACTCCCCACAGCCCGCTGTACCGGGTCCTGGTCCGGGTGTCTGAGAGCTGCTCTGGAATAGAGAAGAAGCTGCAGAAGTATTTCCAGAACCCATGTAAGTCTGGGGGAGGCAAGTGCAGGGTCAAAGCCGGTCCCAATGAAGGCACTTTCTGGGTAGAGTTTTATAAACGACAAGCCAAAGAAGGTGTGATAGCAAAGGGAGATCACTCTTTGGCAGTCAGTGATACATCACATGTGACCATCTTCCTAGAAGCAAATGAAGACCCAGAAGAAGAGAACAGTACTGTGGAGATAAGCCAGCTTTCCTCTCCAACTCAGTCAGTCCCAGAGGAATTTCCAGATGGAGGAGGTGCTGCTAGCTCCTCTGATTCCTTCACTAAGAAGATATTTCTCCATGTAAGGGCCCGGCTGAACTTCAAGCTTTCCAAAGAGCGAAGGGAGGAAATTATTAACCTCTGCCCAAATGTCAAAATAGAAGGAGGCCTTGATGGACCTGAGAAAGTGATTGGTGACTTTGAGGATATTAAAAAAATTTATCAATTCTTACGTGAGAAGATGGTGGAAGATGAGCAAAAAGATGATTTCCCCCCCTCCGCCTCAGCAAGAGAAGTTGAGCACAATGTGCCAAATGACGGAGACAGTTCTAGTCTTCGCTCAAACCCAAAACACAAAAGAAGAGGAGTTGGACATTATCTCGGTTCCTTCACATTTGTATGAATATTTTAAATACTTTTTTTCTCAAACTCTGGACAGAATACAAAGTGAGCATAAGGTCCGTATCAAAGGTACTGTGTCATATCCTACAGGCAATGTGTGTTTAGATTTTGAGACAAGTAAGTCAGCGAACAGGAAAGCAGCTCAAGAAGCTTTTACCAGAGCATTTCAGAAGGAAATAAAGAATGTGACCCATAGGGATCTTCATTTTGCAGATAATAAACTGGCATTTGAAGTCCAAAAAACACTGACTGACATGTTTAAGAACCTTCGTATTAAAGCTGAAGGAAAAGTCTTAATTCTCTGGGGAAATCCACAGGATATCTTAGGAGTTCAACATTTCATTGAAGCAAACTTCTCTCGCAAACCACCTCTGGAAATGGTGCTTTCCGAAAACACGATGCAGAATGAAATTGAGGTTGATACCGATCACTTGCGTCTTCTGCGCCATGAAATCAAAGAAATAGAGAAAACATATGACACTGTCATGGAGCTGGTGAACAAACCGCTAAGTCGGAAGACTCTCATTGTATTTAAGCCAAAACGCAAAGACGTAGACCTCTCTGCACATGCTTATGAAGATTTCATTGAGCTGTTTCAGATGCTCTTACCTGAAGTTGTCAGAGAGGTAGTTATATTGAAGCCATTAAGCCAAGAGAAAAAGCGTTGGCCTGAAAAGACATTTTTTGAAGACTTTGAAAGAAAGCACCCCCATGTAAACTTGGAGTGGTATGAACAAGAACTGACATTGACTGGTTTGCCCAAGTACATTGCAAAAGCAATGAAATTTGTTAAGAGACATTTTAGTATTGAAGGTCTTCCTCAGGAAAGACAAGGTCCACCTCTCTCCCTTGGAGAAATTTGGTATAGAGATCCCAAATCCCCACTGGACAGAAATGGTGCTGATTTAAAGATGGCTTCAACTCCCTTCAAGGGATTGCCTGGCTGTGGGGACTTAGGAAAAGAGGAGGAGGAACAAGAGGATGAGTGTGCCATCTGTCTGGACACCATTCACCACAAAGAAGTCCTCTCAAAGTGCAAGCATAAGTTCTGTGGCCCTTGTATCAGAGAGGCCATGAAACACAGACCAGCGTGCCCTGTATGCCAGACTTCCTATCATATCCTGAAGGGGAATCAGCCAGATGGAACAATGACAACCTCTTACAGGACTTCTTCACTTCCCGGTTACAATTCATGTGGCACCATTGTGATTCAGTATGACATGCGGGGAGGGATTCAGACAGAAGACCATCCCAACCCAGGAAGACGCTATGAAGGCACAAGACGGGTGGCGTACTTGCCCAATAATGACGAAGGACGGCAGGTTTTGCTTCTCCTCAGAAGAGCTTTTGACCAAAGGTTGATTTTCACAGTAGGACAGTCTCGGACGTCAGGAGTCAATGATGTGATCACTTGGAATGATATTCACCACAAAACTCTCCAGTTTGGTGGGCCAGAAAACTTTGGTTACCCTGATCCTGGCTATCTGCAACGAGTCAAGCAGGAACTGAAGGCAAAAGGAATTGAGTAAACGTGTTGACTTCAAGGATTCCTTGAGAGCTGAACTCATAAAAGTTGCAGCCATGGAAAGCAATCAAAGCAATCATTAAAATATATATGCGTGTAGGCACCATCTAGAAAAAAATAAAAGAACTTGAGAAGAGCTTAATTTGTTTGGGGTTGAATCAGATGAACTGTGATCTGCTAACCTATCTAATTTTTTGGAGCTTTTAACTTTTTATTAGACGTACTTAGAGCCTGGTAGGGAAGTAAAAGTTCCTCTAGTGAGAACCCAGAGTGTATCTCTCAGTGCTTTCCTGCCTGTCTCCATTTTGCTGTCACCAGGGACACTGGAGTTAAGGAATCTTCCATTGTACCACTTACACAAGGTGATGACTGACCTTCAGGTCCATTCACATTATTTGTGGAAAGCTGTTGGTAGCCTCAGAATTTACCAGAGCTAGCTCCCTTGTAACTGGAATGGTAGCCAGAACATTAAAAAGACTAGAAGACATCTTGAAGAAGCTTATTCTCCAAATATAAGAGTTCTTCACTTCAGAAAGAAACTATCCATCCTTGGGGCTCTGGCAAATTTAATGTAAATTTATAAGTGGGGAAAGATAATTCTGTCTTCAATCAAGTCCAGTGACTTCCAATCACTTTCAGGAACAGATAGAAAAGCCTCAGAGCCCTTCATAGCCTTACCCCTCCCTTTATTCCCCCACTATGTACTGTGAGATTCAGTGATACTGGCCTTCCTGATGTTCCTTGCACAAGAAACTCCATCTGTCTCGATTGCGCATTTTCACTGGAAATCCACCATGCCTGGAATTCTTTTCCTCCACATTTCCACCCACTGGCTTCCCTGACTTCTTCTAAATACCACCTTCTACATGAAGCCTTTCGCAAACCCCTTAATAGTGATGGTTTTCCTATTTGGATTATCTCCATTTTGTCCTGTATGTAACTTGTGTGTACATAGTTGTTTGCATATTGTCTTCCTCATTAGACTACAAGCTACTTGAGAGCAGAGATTGTCATTTGCTTTCTTTTGTATCCCCAGCACTTAGCACAGTACTTAGAATATAGTAGACTCTTAAATACTTGTTGATTAACTGGCTTAACCATGGGCACGCTCATTGACCTGGGAATCAGAGTTCCCAGGTTAATAGGTAAATGACCTTGGCTTTTGTGCTGCCCTCGTTCTCTGCCTTCTGACTTTTAACCTCCGCAGAATTGTCCATTCAATTTGCCATTATTCAAAGTGCCCCCTCAAAAAGTATACTTGTAGGGTAACAGATGAAATGCCCATTGTTTTCTGAATGAGTCCACCTTTTATATTTGCTACAAAAACTAAGCAGAAATACTCATTAGGAGCTGAAATACTGGGTCCTGCAGCATTGCTTGCAAAATGAAAGAGAACCTGTTATACAGAGAGATTCCTTTCCCAGTCACAAACAGCTTATTAGTGATAATACACCACTGTATTACCCCAGTGCAAAATGTTAAGTGTTGTAGCCAAAGTGTTGTTTATTTAGTTCTTCTCTAAATAATTAGATCATCTGGATTTGGCTCTATGCTTTTGTTAGGGGAGATATGATTTAATGGCTGTGTCAGATGCTTCTAATAAAACTGAGACTGTAATGACCAGAAAAAAAGTTGTGGTGTATAAAAAAATTTATTAATTATTTCTGTGTTTTTATATTTGTTTGTATTATCTCTGTGCCCTAAGTGGACATGGCCAATTTTTGTAAAAATTCCATGTTCTACTTTGAAATGTGTATATTCTTTTCCAGTCCCATTTAGAAGATGCCAGAAGTCTTTCTGGTCTAGTTTCTCTAGCAGTTTGTTCAGTTCCTTATTTTCTTTTTTGTTTATTTGTCCATTAAAAGCATTGGAAACTTACAGAGAGTTAATGATGATTTAGTTCATCTATGCTCTTATCTTTTTATGAGGTACAAATCAGCAATCCCCTCATGTAAACCTGGAGGAGGCTTGAATCTCAAGTGTGGAGAGTGCAAGAGCCAAAATTATTGGGGACCAAAGAACAGGCCGAAGGCTGTGAAGGCATAATGAATTAAGGTGGATGCTTTGGTAGAATAAACAACTTTAAATTTCCTGCAAATGTCTTGAAAAGATAGTAGGTAAATCACAGAAATGCTTAATTTGGAGAAACCCAATACACAGGTTAACCTAATCTAATTTACCATCTTTTCTTACCAGTAAAACTGGGTACTACATGAGCACTGCCTATTTTTGGTAAGTCCTTATTCCTCTTAGTCTTCAATTATTGACTGTGTTACTTTAATTTGAATTTGGACGGAGGGTATTGTTAATGCATGGCCATGGCTTATCCTTGGAGTAATTGATTATAACAGACTCAATTCGTTTCATCAAACCAGAATCATTCCTAGACCAGGCCCACAATACAGACTAAGTTTCCTTTATTTAGGGTTGTTTTTCCAGCCTAAGGTGAAACTTCCACTTTCCTTTGTCCTCTTCCTAAACTTGAAGCCACATAGTACCTAAATCAGTCCTTTCCTATTGTAGTTTCAAAAACACCTCCTCTTGGGTACAGAATATAAAGGATATATATCATAATTTACACAGACGGTCTCTTCCAAAGAGATCAACAGGCAAATCAAGTGATAGCAAAAAATCATGATTTTAGTTAAAGGTCCTATTTGAACAGAGGTTTTGGAGAGAGTGAGAGTGCTTTTAACTGTCTTACATCTTCTTCCATTTTCTTACATTTCTCCTCTTTCTGACTATCCAAATCATTTTTAAGTTTGTTGGAAGCACAATACCCACATCAAAAATACCAGTATTCCCTTTGTTTGGGTACAGTCTTTCTCAAAATCCCATTGAGTGTGCTGATTTACCTCCTTCAAATGAACCTTCTTTTAGCCACTATCAGTCTGACTTTTTGTAAATAAAAACATTCCACATGTGACAGCAAGATATTAACCCCTTGAGAAAGAGACATGCCAGCAACAGACAAAGATTCCCATATTACTTCATCATTTTAGCCAGTTTGAGATATAGACAGGATCTTTTCAGCACATGCGCTACCCATTTTCTAATTTACAATACCTAGTTTCCAATTTCTTCAGTTCTTTACTTCCTGAGACACTGGTCGGTGGAGTACTGGAATGGAGACTTATTAGAAAGACAGGGTCACTTATCTGCTACAAAGTGGCCATGAATACCCACAAGGAGTTCACTCACTACTCCTCCAGTGCTTGAGAATCCTTCCCTGTCAGCCAAATTTGCAGATTGGAATGAACTTATATAGAGACAATTCTTGAAAGAGAATAAAATGTTTGAAAAAAGGAAAATAGTATCATTCAGAATATATACATATAGCGAGTCTACTACCATTAAATTAATATTATGCATCTACTATGTTTCAGACACTATGCTAAGCACTAGAGATACAATAAGAGGCAAAATCCAATCCTTGCCCTCAAGGAGCTTACAATCTAATGAAAGAGACAACATGAAAAATAAATATAAACAAAGTATATACAGAAGAAATAGTAAATAAGACTGAAAGAACTAGAATTAAGAAAGGCTGGGAAAATGTTCCTGTGAAATTTGGGATATTAGTTCAGACCAAAAAGAAGTCATGGAAGTCAGTAGATGGAACTAAGGAATTCGTAGCAAGAAGCCCAAGAAAATGGTCACAGATGGCTTGTCCTATTTATGGAACATTTAGGAGACTAGAGTCACTGGGTCAAAGAGTACTTGGTGGGGAGTAAGGTATAAGAAGACTGGAAAGGTAGAAGGAGGCTAAAATATGAAGGGTTTTGAATGCCAAACAGAACATTTGTTTTATTTGCTCCTGGAAGTGATAGGGAGCCACTGGGAGTTGCTGGGGGAGTTGGGACTCAGGGAGTGACATTATAGGACCTACTCTTTAGAAAAATCACTTTAGTGGAGGAATGGAGGGTGGATTGGAGTGGGTGGGAACTTGAAATAAGCAGACCCACCAGCAGACTACTTCAGTAGTCTAGGCAGGGGTCAATGAGTGCCTGTACCAGAGTGGTGGCAGTCAGAAGAGCAGGGGGCATATTAAAGAGATATTACAGAGGTGAAGTTGACAGGTCTTGGCAACAGATTGGATAAGGGGTGAGAGATAGGGTTCAAATAGGTCTCCTAGGTTGGGATCCTGAAGTACTAGCAGGATGGTGTTGCCTCCTACCCTAAGAAGGAAGGTAGGAAGGAAACAGGACAGTTTAAGAGGAAAGATAATGAGTTCTATTTTGGGCATGTTAAATTTCAGATATCTACAGGATGTCCAGTTCAAGATGTCTGAAAGGCAATTGGAGATGCAAGATTAGAGGTCAGCAAAGTTTTGGGCAGTGAAGGTAGATTTTAGAATCATTAGCATAGAGATGGTAATTAAATCCATGAGAGCTGATGAGATCATAGGATAGAGGAGGAAGAGGAGAGGGTCCAGGGACCCCTGAGGGACCTCTGTGTTTAGAGGTTGTAATCTGGAGAAGGATCCAGGAAAAGATACTAAAAAGAGTGGTCAGATAGGTAGGAAGGGGATCAGAAGAGAATGGTGTCTGAGAAATCTAAGGAGAAGGAAATATCAAGGAGGAGAGGGAGATCACCAGTGTCAAAGGCTACAGAGAAGAAAAGGGAATTAAGAATTGAGAAAAAGCACATTGAATTTTGCAATTAAGAGATCATTGGTAACTTTGGAGAGAGCAGTTTCAGTGGATGATAAATTTGGAAGCCAGAATGTAGGGGTTAAGGAGAGAGGAGAGAAAGCAGAGGCACTTATAGTAGAGGGCCTTTTCAAGGAGTTTAGCTACAAAATCCAAAAGAGATATAGACAATACCTAGTGCAGATGAAAAGGTCAAGTGAGAGTTTTTTGAGGTTGGGGAGACATAGGCCTACTTGTAGGCAATAAACATGGGGAGATAGAAAATAAGTAATAGAGTAAGGATGATAGGACAGTCAGAGCACATGGGATGGAATGGCATTACTAGAATAGGTAAAAGGGTCA
The DNA here is from genome assembly GCF_003287225.1 of Phascolarctos cinereus. Lineage (NCBI taxonomy): Eukaryota > Metazoa > Chordata > Mammalia > Diprotodontia > Phascolarctidae > Phascolarctos > Phascolarctos cinereus. Next base: position 57,388,562 of record NW_027556291.1, on the reverse strand, counting down.
TTAACCTTGGTAAGGAGTAAAGCCACCTAATTCTGTGAGAATGTTGAAGGAGGAGATAGTGGCAGAAGGAATCTGAGTGATCACAGATGAAGAAGAGGGATCTCAGCTAAGAGGGTGGTAGAAGGGGGTGCTGTGAGAGGTATGAGGAGAGAGGAAAAGGTTGGGAAGACCTGCCATGGAGGGTGGGATAGTGAGTTGATAAGAGCCATGATGGGATTGCCTGGCAGCAGAGAAGGCCCAGTTGATGTTGTGTAACTTAATGTCTGAGTCAGAACAGTTGTATATTGTTCTCTTTTTTTCTTTCCGCTTTTTTTCTTTTTGTTTTTTTTGGGTTTTTTTGCTAGGCAATGGGGTTAAAGTGACTTGCCCAAAGTCACACAGCAAGTAAGTGTTTTTATGTGTCTGAGGCTGGATTTGAACTCAGATCCTTCTGAATCCAAGGCTGGTGCTCTATCCACTGTGCCACCTAGCTTCCCCTTGTATATTTTTCTCTACCTTCATTCAGTAGCACATGTAGAGGAGGTAAGGCAATCTTTTGTGTGAGTATTCCAAGGCTGAATCTTGGTTAGGACATATTCGGCAATGGGAGACATCTAGGGATTTATGTATTGCATACAGTGTAGAGTTGAATTAGTTCAACAAGGACTCAAGATGGAGGGAAAAAGAGTGTTTAGTTTAGGAGCGATGGCCTGAAAGATAACTGAGAGGTCAAGGGATTGGAGAGAATGGTGTGGACAAAATTTAGGTTTTTGTAAGCAAAGGCAGAGGGAGAGGGGGAAAACCAATAGACTGTGGTTGGATAAGGGGATTTTGGGAATTCTTAAACTTGGAAGTGGTGCATTTGTGAGTGATGGCAAAATGAAGGGTATGATCATGTTTGTATGTAGCTGAGGTTTGGTAGAGTGGGAAATTAGTAGGTTGAGAAACTGAGTGGTTACGGTGATAGAGGGAGAGTCGGTATGTGTGTTCAAGTTCTTTAGTATGACAGCAGGAGTTGAAGAGGAAAAAGTAATTGTGAGCCATGTACCAACATGAATGAGGAAGGAAGGAGAGTGACCTGGGAATCTGTAGACAATAGCTACCAGGATTTTGTTTGGGTGGTAGATATGAATAGCATGAATCTCAAGGGAAGAGAAGTTACTGAGTGGTGGAGTAGGGGGACAATCTGGAAGTGGCAGTGGGCAACAAGGAGTACTTTAATTCTACATTGGTTCTCACAGTGGGCAATACTGCCCCCTGGGGGTGTTGGAATGATCCAGGGGGGTGGTAGTACTTTGAAATGAGAATTTCAAATTTCAAAACAAAAAAAAAAAACCTTAAAAGATTAAAGAAAGTAGGTTTCCAGGAGGGTGCTGAGTAATTTTTTTAAAAGGGGGTTGGTAGGCCAAATAAGTTTGGAAACCTCTGCTACCTCAACCAGTGAACTGAGGAGAATGAGAGAAAGTAAAGCCAGTACTGGAAAGGGTGACCAGGGAGGGTGTCATCTAGGGGTAGCCAGGTTTCAGCAATATCTACATATAAGGAAGGAGTGGGAGAAATGATTTAGGGTAAAAGGAATTTTGTTGCCTATGAACAGGTGGAAGATTGGGTGGTGTAAGAGTTACTTAGGGGTGAGAGGGTTGAGGGGGATGGGGAAAAGTAATTGGCTGGTAGGGGGTGTGGAATGTGGTTTGGATGATGATCTTCAGGGGCTCAAAATCACTGAGATGAGAAGGGTATGACCAGGTGTGAGAATATTCATCACTGAATGGAGGACACCACTCCTCTTACCAATGGAGGCTGGAGATAAGGCTGAAGGAAGTGCAGTATGAGATAGGAGGCATACATTCAGATGGTCAGATGGGAAACCCTGCTTCCCTAGTCCTCCTCCCTGTGAAGGGTGGATATTAGCCCAGAAAAGGGTACAGCAAGAGGTGAAAGTCAAACCTGTGCAATAATAAACAGAGTCAGAAATCCCATTCTCCACCAATTTTCTTCTTCCTTCAAGAGACAGGCACAGCAGAAGATGGAAAACCAGAAGAGAAAAGGTAGGTTTCTCTTTTTTGCACCAGAGATTCTCCAGATCTTGGTGTGGCATGGGAGTGGGAAAGTTGAAGTACAAGTGGGAAAAGGACCACCACCACTTCAAAGTGCCCCTCTTCCACCCACCAAAGCTATGTCAAATGCCACGTTCTTCCCCCTTGGGAACTGCTAGACTATGAAGATAGCATGGTCTGCATAACTACAAGGGTCCCAGCTGCACAAGCAAATTTCCCAACTTGGCACAGACTGGCCTGGTGCCTGTCTACACTTCCAAGGAAACACAGGGATTCCAGTTTGGGATGGAAATAACAAATTATGTCAGCTGGGAGCGGGCAGGTTTGGTCCTTGAAACATTCAGGCTCTCCTTCATTCTCTGGGTTCAGTGCTTCTGGAAAATATGGCAACTCAAAAAGACAAGTTCAGGGGACCCTTGGGTAGCAGGAAATGGTAGACTCCCCATGGAAGGGAAAGTTCTTTGGGGAAGATGGAAGATGCCTGATATGTTGTCACCTTCCCTCAAAGGATATTATGACCAATGTATTTAATTTTCCTCCAAGTTGTTTTTCTTGTTCTTTGTGCTTTTTCATTTCCCTCATTCCTGCATGTGCTGAAATGTAAGAAGTAACAATAAACATTTGAAAGTGGCAAAGGAAGTCCTAGGTCTGGGTTGGAGTCAAGGATCAACCAGGGATCATTTTCTCTATCTTTTTATCTGTGACAAAACCCTTAAGGTTAATTTTATACCTGCACTTCTTCATCCTTAGGAGTGCTCCCAGGAAGAGCCTAGCAGTCTAACTCCTGTGCACAAATGTGCTATCACAACCAGCACTGTTACCTTTGAAAAGTGAGTTCCCTTCAGGTTCTCCATTGTTTTGCCTGTGAGTCCCTTAAAGTTAACATGGTTTCTCCATTTATGGGTCCTAAGAATATTCTAGTGAAGAGCTGTATAATCTCCATTTTCTGGACAAATTTCATTTTGAAAGCTCACTGTTATTTCAGAAAGGTGAGTTTCCAGAATTGAATTTGCTTGAGAAATTTATAGAGTTTGGGGTTGGGGCATCAGTTAGGAAAACCTTGGGCAAGTGCTTTTTGATGGACCAATGAAATGGTTCCACTGCACTCCTGAGGCATCTTTCTTTGCAAGTGTTCCTAAGTATCTGTACCAGTAAAAAGAATAACTCATTTGCATAAAGAAAGCTGTACATTTTGGGTCACTTTTGATCCTCTGAGTAAATAGATTCGTAATTTTCTTATCCCAGTGTTGCAAGGGAGAGACCAGCAGATAAGAAATGTTAAGTGACTTGGTTACCTTGAAAGGTCTGGTAAGTGGATAAGTTGGGAGGCAAAGTCCAGGCTTCCTGATCCTACAGGTTGTGACCACCAGGCAATTTGAAACACTGCCTGTCAAGCATCATTTTCCTTCTTCTGCCACATATATATTCATTCCTGCTATGCTTGACTTCCCTAAAAATTCATGGTACGCATAGCTAGAACTATAGGCCTTTTCAAAGGCCCTCTATGTGGAAGCACCTTCTGAGACAACTGAGAAAAGTGAGGTTTTCCAAGGCCTAATCAAAAGAATGTGCCTGATGCATGCATTAGGTCCCCTGCTTGGCTGACTCCAGATGCTGGCCACTGGATGCTGCTCTGAGTGTGCCTCTACCTCGGTCATATTTTGTTTTTTCTTCTTGTTCTCATTCTCCTTCCTCCATCAAATGCATTCAGCATGGCAATAAATTCAAAGTAGTTTGGATGCCAGGCACCTAGGATGATTTACAGGGCTACCCACACAGCCAATCTTTCCAACTCTTTTCCTTTTAGTCCTAGTCAGTCTTGCCATATCTTTTCTTCCAACTCCCAGTGGGATCACATCCTTCAGCACTTCTTATTCCTGGGATTGTAATATCCTGGAAGATTTGAGGAGTCACCCTCTTACTTACAGATTTCCTCATGTAAACATCCTTTTGAAAGGTAAGTCTCTTTAAATCCTTTTTCTTTTAGGAGAAATGGATGAAGGTAGCCATTGGGAGTGGTGTTTGGCTTTGCTTAAATGCTTTGCCATAACATAATGGACAAATCCCATTCTTGTGCTCCAAGCATGCCAGGACTATTCCTTTCTGTTCAGTATTAATCACAAGAACAACAGCACAAAAAACCACAATAATATCCTCAATTACAAAACCAGAAACAACTACAACAAATATCATTTATGGAGAACAGTGTATGTATGTTATCTCCTTTGACCCAGCAGCAGATTTCTGATTTTGATGCTCTTTGTAGTTCAAATGGCAGAAGAATTAAGAGATGCTAAGAGATGAAATGGGACTTCACCAGGACGACACATCTTACAAATGGCTTAGGTGGGATTCTCGGTTGGGCTTTCCTGCTTCCATGTCCAAGTCTCTAGGACTTTTTGCCATCCACCATCACTTTTGCTTCTGTGGTTCATTTTGTTCATGTTTTTCTTTTCTTTTTTGCATTTATTATTTATTTAATTTGGATTTATTTTTTTAAAGTTTGAGTTCTGAATTCTCTTTCCCACTTTTCCCCTATCCATTGTTATCAAAAGAAATATGCCAATTGCACATGTGAAATCATGCACAATATATTTCTATATTAGTCATGTTGCAAAAATAAAGCAAGTCAAAATATTATGATTCAGTCTATAGTCAGACTCCAACAGCTCTTTTTCTGGAAGTGGATAGCATTTTTTCATAATAAATCTTTTGAAATTTTCTTGTATCATTGTATTGATCAGAATAGCTAAGTTATTCACAGTTGATCATCATAGAACATTGCTTTTACTATGTACAATATTCTTGTGGTTGTACTCACTTCACTTTGCTTCAGTTCATAGAAGTCTTCCCAGGTTTTTCTGAAAGCATCCTATTTTAGATGTCTTATGACACAGTTGAATTCCTCATCACAATCATACCTCACAACTTGTGCAGCCTTCCCCTGTTGATGGACATCTCAATTTCCAATTCCTGCCCACTACAAAAAGAGCTGCTATAAATATTTTTGTACAGATAGTTACTTTTACCTTTTTTAAAAATTCTCTTTGAGATATAGACCTAGTAGTGGTATTCCTATGTCAAAGGGAATGCATGATTTTATAGCTCTTTGAGCATAGTTCCAAATTGCTCTCCATAATGGTTGGATCAGTTCACAGCTCCACCAACAGTGTTTTAGTGTCTCTATTTTCCCACATCCCTTCCCACATTTGTCATTTTTCTTTTCTGTCATGTTAGCCAATCTGACAAGTGTGAGGTAGTACCTCAGAGTTGTTTTGATTTCCATTTCCCTAATCAATAGTTATTTACAACACTTTTTCATATGACTATAGTTCTTCTCAATCATTTTTAGGAAGACTCTTTTAATGAAGGCTCTGTTTAGGAAAGCTTCACCCACTCTGCAGCTTTTGTATTTCCCACTATCCCTCAAGTACTAGGTCACCTACTACCTGTTAGTTGGCACCTACTGGCAATTGGGGAGGAGCTGAGATGCAATATCCCATCTCCTTTTGCTGATGTGGACATATTTGAATTATCTTTATCTCATTATGAAAGTTATCAATAAAAGCAGGCTCCATCTCTAGGGATCAGCCTGTCAAATGTGTTACTACCTCAAAGTACTTTTAATAAACTCCTTTAAATGTCCAGGGAAAACCCCCCAAAATTTGCCTTTTAACAAATGAAGAACCACTAGGAGCTTTCCAGGGTTTTTACCTCTGGCTATCACTGTAGGTGGGCCTACTCCATCCCTGGAACCAATAATCAGGTACTGCCTGATAGCTGGCCCACGCCAGCAGTTAGTTAAGCTGTGAAGTGGCAGAGAATTTAGCTTCCCAAAATTCTGAATGGAAAATTGAGAAATAGCAAATCCAAATTTTGATTTTTTTTTATTTGTGCACCAAGAAGGAAAAGCTGAAGGAAAGTCAAAAGGCTCACCAGGAAGAGGCAGGTATGTAAATGGCCTTGCCTACATTTGCATGAGAATATCAGTATTCACAACAGGAGTTGAAGGAGTGAACCTTCAGGGGATTCCAGGGTAGACAAGTTGTAATAGCTTGGGGAGCATTCTGCTAGATATGTGCACAACTGAGCAACGAGGAGAGGTAAGGACTGGGAAAATTATCAAGGGGAAAAAGGAAAAACAATATTTTGGCCAGATAAAGGATGGGACCTTGGGTATTGAACTCAATCAGATGGGCATTCTAAATGGGATTAGAAGATCTCTAGGCTAGGCAAACCAGGGATTTTCAGTGCTGTTGAGAGAGGCCTTGAGACAGCAATTGGAAGAGATGACTAGGTACTAGGAATACCTTTTGGGAGGGCTGAAGTAGAACTTTCAAAGCTTTTAAAAATGAACATAAAGCAGGACAATCTCTCTCTTTCTAATGGCCAAGTTGGAGAGGCAGACAAGAGAAAGAGAAGAAAAAATTCAGTAAAGTGAAGATTATTTCTCTAGATAGTCTGGGATATGATTGATAAGGGAAGTGTCTATTCAGAATATCAAAGAAACAAGACAGGTGCAGTTGGGAAGGGTTTTAATCTGAGCTTGAAAGAAAGGAGGAGATAAAGTTTAACCAAGTTAGTGATAAGAATAAATGAGCATGAAGTTACTAAAAGTTGTAGTCTCTTTTGCACTGATAGTATGAATAGAGGGCTTGAAAGTAAAGGGTTGTGGAAATTTGGAAAGAGAAGTGAGGAAGAGTTTGATTTCATTCAGAGAAGAAGGATATGAGAGACTTTATTTGGTTATTCTTCATGATATAGAAATATATTTATAGTATTGAATTCCCTGGAGATAACAAACCATTAGTCCTTATGTGAGGAATACGCATTGCCAATTTCACTACTGCATAATAGAGGCTGTGTTGGCAATTTCTGTTTCAGAAGTTTCATGGATCCTAAAAGAGGGGTGAAAATACAAGACGTTCACTTTAAATCTTTGGCAGTAGAAAAAGTGAAAATAACTGGCCCTACAATTTTAAGGGTTAGCAGTAAATGGCCCGTGGATAAATTGAGACTTACACATTACCAGTAGTGATTATAAATCCAGATAATCATAATATGGTCTCATTTATTGTGAAATGTGTTCCCCTATCAGGATAATTGTGGTAAATGAGAACTTGATGCAAAAATGCATTTGTTATTTGGCATTAAGGCAGAAAAAATGGTAGAAAATGCATGACTCAGGAAAATGGGAGTCAAAAAATACGGGTCTCAGAAATATATTGGCAATGTAGCTTCACCCCTGTTTACTGCAATTACCCCATGTGTTAAGGGAAACATGAAATAATAGCATCCACTTCCTAGGGTTGTTGTAAGTATCACATGATTATAAAGTGTTCAACACAATGCCCGGCATATGGTGATTACTATGTAAATGTTAACTATTGTTGATATTATCATTTCTTTAATTACATGTAATTGTTCCATACTTGATAACTTTATACCAGGTTTTAGATATGATCAGCGTAAAATGTTAAAAGCCATAAGATGAAGATATTTCTATGTAAAAGAATTCGGAGATGCATTCAAATAAAATATTATTTGGCATCCAGATAAATGCATCTCCAAATTCTTTTGTTTTCAAAATACATGATATTGTTGTTATCTTTCTAAATTTCCCTCTATTGTGGATGCTGGAAAACCATTGTAAGGGACATGTTGAACATTTCTTTTGCTCTGGTTACTGTGAAATTATTAAGTCACTAGAGTTTATGTTCGTAATGTAAAAGCCTATCAAGTATTTAATTGGGTATATTTTGAAAGGGAAAATTGAAAATTACTTACTGTATGGGAAAATTTATAAAGAAAAGACCTTGTAAAATCTTTATTTGTTAAACTTCCAAGGTTTCTCGAGACCATCTGCTTGGGTAAGGTCATAAAATCTTATAATCCCTGTGAAAGAGCTTGCTAGTGTTATGAAATTCCTCAACAATGAACTGGTTTTCTAAGAAAATGGGATCCCCTCTTCCACTCCTTGCAAAAATAGGGGAGAAATTTTCAAGCCTGCCTATAATAAAGAGTGAATTTTATCTAAAGTTATTTGCCTATCACTTTTGAAGATTATGGAATTATACCTGGAATAATACATATTGAAGTTACATCTTTAACCAACTTAGTCTCCACAAACTCCACTCTTAAAGATTTATTTTTGCCTTAAGGGATGACTATAGAATATCTTAAGAGGTAGATATTTGTTAGTCTGGAGATTGACAGTAATTGACCAGTGTTTTCCTGGGTTTTTGAGTAAACTCATATATTCAGTGTCTCTGTGAAATTCCAGAATGTAATTATTTTCTTGATTTCTAAGGATCGATTTTTACACCGGTACTAGTTGAAACTCAAGGAGCAGAAGAAAAATTAAAAAAGGAAAGGATCTTGAGTAAATTTTTAAAGGGCTGGTAAATGTTTTATTATTGCAGCACCTTGAAAGAAATAAGAACAGCTGTATCTAGCCTTAATCTGAGATTAATTAATATTTGAAGTAAAATCTCATTGGACTGTAATCTAATATTATCCTAAGTTTGGATTTCAGTTATGATTATCTGCATTGTCATGTGGCCAATAGTTCACCATTCATGGGGGATACGATATGCTACCCAAATGGAGTAGTCTGGTAACTGCTACAAATGGATATCTGGATACTAGCTGGGTTACCCTGAGCAAATTACTTAACCCTAATTGCCTCACCAAAAAGCAAAAAAAAAAAAAAAAGGATATCTGGGCCTGGGAAAGGTTAAAGGAATGACTTTGGCATGACCTATGGGAGAATTCTCTTGACTCAGTTTCCCCATGGTGCTATTCCTTTTTTTGAGCATGTATGTTTCTACCTAATTAATCCTGAGCCTGAGGAATTTTATAACACTAGGTTATGGTTAGAGTTATGATACTCTGTGACTAAGGTGAAATATTCCAGTTCTGATTGTTCTTAAAACTTGACTATGACTTACCTGAAATCAAGCAAAGTTAAGGATGCTTTATCCTGGTGTGCCTTTTTTGAGTTATTCTGTGCCCTTAGGCTTAGACTTGGAGGACCAGTTTTGATACTGTTATGCTTATGTCCCTCCTTCTTCCTCTCATAGAAAATCTCTCTTATCAAGGTAGTCAGACAGTGTAAGTTTATTATTGCAGTACTGTGTGGGACAGAGTCCACTACTCAAAATAAAAACAAAGACTTAGGTATCTTAAAAGCAGAAAGAGTTTATTGCTTTCTCATGAGAAAGGGTACTGCTCCTCATTGCCTAGTGGGAAGGCCAGGAGAGTATGAATTGGTTACAGAAAGGAAGCCTTATTTATCCCCTAAAGGGAGCTCCTCTCCCTAACCTCCTTCTCCTTATCCCCTTGGCTGAGCTTCGGGGCACACAATCTATTCACCGAAATCTCTCCCAGCAACAGAGAACAAAAGCAGTTACACAAGTAAGTAAGACCTATCTGAAATATCTTTATCTTGTTGTCAAAGTTATCTTGGATCCTTGGCTGGTGTCTTAGTGATCAGCTAATCAACATGTTACTTCCTAGATGCACTTTTAATAGATTACTTTTAATTCTCTTTTTCCTGAGTTATGCCTCATTAATTAGGGTTAAAGCCTGAAGAAAGAATTTTTTTCCTTTTAATAGGTCATTATCTTCTCTGTCACCTGCAGGAGACAAGAAAACAGGAAGTTTTGCAAGGGCAAGCAGTTCAGGTTGGGGGTAGGACTATTAAAAACAGGGTGGGGGGGTTTACAAGGTCAGAAGGGCAGCAGTACAAGAACTATTTAACAAGAATTATTGACCCTTTGAGGAGGCTTCACTTCTGAGAGATCCGCTTTCACAATACTAAATAAGTATCTTTTAAACAAATTCATTTGTGTAACTGTTGACCGTAGGGATAAGATGCATCTACTTACAGTGAGTATTGGTAGCTTTGTATTCATGTGTAGGATAAGATCCTCAAACTATCCCCTGCTCCTACAGGGGAATTATCAGGCATGGACAATTTTAAGAAAGCAACAAGATCAGATAATTTATATATACAAATCTTAAACATGTTATAATAATAAGTTCTAAAAATTGGGTTCAGGACTGTACAAAAAATTATATTGATAATTGTATAGAAGAAAGCTAGAAACAGCAAGTGGCCTGTAATAACTGAAAGTTTCTGAAGTTTCAAGTGAATTATATGTTTTTAATTTGATATTCTCATAGCTTTGTTCTTAATAAGACCAGAATCATAAGCCTTGAGCTGGTTTTTCACCACATGGATTAGTTATTGAAAAAAGCACATTTAAGAGGTTATACTAAATTGTATTGAGCCTGGTTACTGACAGATTTGAGTAGAATTCCCTCGGAATCTCTGCAAGTGCCTTGGAACCAGAGAAGCAAATTCACTGGAAATAGGCCATTTCAGAGCTGCCCTGGGAATAAGGCCTATTCCTCAATGTCCAGGGGAAGATGTTGCCAGAGACCAGACAACTACATTGGACATCTGAGACTCAAGATGAAATGTGCTAATTAACTGAGCATTGGGAGCAGGTTAAGGAGATGTTTTATTTTTTCTTTTAACACTGATGATCCGTATTGTATTACTTTGATTTTTTTGCTTCATGATGTTCATATTTACTGTTTTCTTGATGACTTTGCTTATATGTAAATCTCGGTACATGGTGAGCCCTCTAAATGGCTTGATGTGTAACCTGCCTTAGTTTACATATGGAGCTTGTTTAACAGGGTTTGTCTTTTTGGAGGATACATGACATTATGATGCTGTACCTAAGTTTATTTGACTTTATGACATTGATGGCAAGGTGGGATTGTGATTTTTGATCCCAGTTGTTTCCTGTTGTGAGTTTAAGTCCACTAGCTAATAGCCACTGAAACTTGCTCAAACTGATGTGGCATGAGCAGCAGAGAGTAGGATGATGTAGTTAAGGATAAAAGAGTGAGATGAAAACAGTTGTGTTGCTGCACCCTATATATGGTTAGCACCAAATGGGGGAATTATAGAAAGTTATTCTGGCTCAGTGACCCATTGTTCCCAGTCCTGCTTGTCAATCACTGTTTGGGGAGGCATCACCCCAATAGTTGAAGCTTTTGTATTATTCCATGCTATCCCTCACATTTCAGATCCCCTACTTACTGCCTGTTATCTTGCATGTCCTGGCAGTTGGAGAGGCACTGAGATGCAATGACCCATCTCCTTTTGCTAATGTGGACCTATCTGAAATGGTTTTATCTTGTTTTCAAAGTTACCTTGGATCCTTGTTTGGTGTCTTAGTAATCATCTAATCAACATGTTACTTCCTAGATGCAGTTTTAATAAATTCCTTTTAATTCTCTTTTTCCTGAGTTTTGCCTCATTAATTAGGGTGAAAGCCTGAAGAAAGAATTTTTCCTTTTAATAGGTCATTATCTTCTCTGTCACCTGCAGGAATTGATATTGCTCTAAGAGTGAGGCAAATTGAAAAAGGAGAATCCCCAGAGCAAGCTCTCAAGACAGGGGGGCAGAAACTGCCTTGAGGGGAGAGCGCTTGGTTGGATACCTCAAAAAATTTCCATTCCATGAGGAATACAGATAATAGAGAGAGATTAGATCAAGGGTGGGGAACCTGTGGCCCTCTAGGTCCTCAAGTGCAGTCCTTTGACTGAATCCAAACTTCACAGAACAAATCCCCTGAATAAAAGAATTTGTTCTATAAAACTTGGACTCAGTCAAAAGGCCGCACCCAAAGTCCTAGAAAGTCACATGTGGCCTCAAGGCTGCAGCTACCCCACCCCTGGCCTAGATAATTATAGAGTTCATGAAGCAGAGAATGGAGAATTAGCATAGGGAGTGAGAATAGATAAGAGAGTGAGAGAAATCCTCTCTGGAAAGGAGTTCAAAATAATGAATTTTAAAAAAAACAAATGAAAAGGACTAGTTGAAGGGGAAGAAAGGAAAGGGAAATTAAATTGACTAAGAGGAGAAAAATAGGAGAAGAATTAAATAATTAGATAAAAACAGGAAGGAAAATTGAATTTATAATTTAAAAAATATGAAAGGAAAGGGGTAACAAATGGGAGATGGGGTGAGTGGAAGGTTGCCAATAAGAACAGAGCCACCTTTAAAAAGATTAAGCTAAAATAACTGAAGAAATATAAGACTGTGTTTACAGAAGAAGAGGGGAAACATTCTCAGCTTAAAAAAAAACAGTATAAGCAAATGGTACAAAAAAAAAATGTAAGCCTAACTTTCATAGCTTTAAATGTGAATGGATTAAATAATCCAATAAAACAACAACAAAGGACAGATTGGATAAGAAAACAAAAACCTGCAATCTGTGGCTTGCAAGAAACACATTTTAAAAGTGAAGACATGCACAAAATGAACTGATGGGATGGGAAAAAATTTAATATGCCTCAAATGAGTTCAAAAAAGCAGAAGTTGTAATCATGCTGTCTTACAAATCTAAAACATTCAAAATTTTAAAATGATAAATACGAATACTATATTATGCTGAAAGGAGCCATAGAGAAACTAATGTCAGTGATAAAATTATATGTTTTAGATACTTTAGTATACAAATTCAAAAAGCAAACTTTAACTGAGCTACGAGATCACATAGATGGTAACACAATAGAGACACAGATTTTAATATCCTCATTTATAGATGTCTATCAGAACTAGACAAAATGGGTAATACAGAACTGAACAAATCAGTGGAGAATTTAGAACTAAAAGACATGATATTTTCTAAATGGAACAACAAAGATTATGCCTACTTCCCAGCACCTCATAGTCTTTTTAGGAAAACTGACCATGATTTACTTAGAAAACCCTGAACAGTCAAACAAAAAAAAAAAATTGAAACAATAAATAAATTTAGTAGAGTTGTGAGATATAAAAGAAATTCACTTAAGTCATCAGCATCCCTGTATGTTACCAACAAAACCCAGTAGGAAGAAGTAGAAAGAGAAATTGCATTCAAATTAATTTCAGGAGGTATAAAATGTTTGGAAATGTAGCTTCCAAGATGCAACCAGGAACTCTGAATCCAAGTATGAATCCCTCTTTGCAGAAATAAAAAGTCTTGAATAATGGCAGAAACATTAATTGCTAATGGATAGGTTGATTCAATATAATAAAAAAAAAAGCAGTACTACCCAAATTTATTTCCTTATTCTGTGCTATACCGATCAAAGCACAAAAAATATATGTAGTATGCAGCAAGAAAAAGAATAAACAGTTCCATATGAAGGAACAAAAGTTCAAAAATCTCAAGACTAATAATGAAAATAATGTGGCAAGGAAGGAGGTTTTTTAGTATAGTACTACAAAGTAGTAATCATTAAAATGGCTTAGTGCTCTTTGACCAATTGAGAGGTTGGTCAGTGAAACAGATCAGCTATGTAATATACAACAGAAATCAATCAGTAGTGAAGTGATTGATAAAGACCGTAGTTCAGGGATGGGGAGCCTGCGGCCTCAAGGCCACATGTGGCCTTCTAGGTCTTCAGGTGAAGCCTTTTGACTGCGTCCAAGTTTTATAGAACAAATCTTTTTTATTAAGTGCATTTGTTCTGTGAAGTTTGGATTCAAAGGGCTGCACTTGAAGACCTAGAGGGCCACATGTGGCCTCAATAAAACAGGTTCCCCACCCCTGCACCTAGTTACTGGGGAAAGGACTCAGTATTTGACAAAACCTACTGAACACTAGTCTGTCAGAAATTATGTTTGGGCAATGCTTCACACTAAATACCATGATAAACCCCAAATGGATACATGACCTAGGTATAAAAGATTACAGCATAACAAAATTAGAGAAGCTAGGAATAGAAAAAAATGATTTTTAACATTGTTTTTTTTTTAAACTTTCAGTTTCAAATTCTCTCCCTCCCTCAGGCTTTTCCCACCAATCATTGAGAAGGCAAGAAATATTATACCATTTATACATGTGAAGTGACATAAAATAGATTTTCATATGAGGCAGGTTGCAAAAAAATCAAGAAAAATAAAGTGAAAAATATGCTTCAATCTGTACTCAGAATTCATGAGTTTTCTCTCTTAATGTGGATAGAATTTTTCATCATGAGTCCTTTGAAATTATTGTGGATCATTGTATCCATCAGAGCAGCTAAGTCTTTCACAGTTGATCATTGTTACAATATTGCTGCTACCGTGTGTAATGCTCACTTGGCCTCAGTTCATTTATGTCTGCATAGGGCTTTCTGAAAGCATCGTGTTTGTCATTTCTTATAACACAATAGTATTCCATCACAATCATATACCACAACTTGTTCAGTCTTTTCTCCCTTGATGGGCATCTCCCAATTTCAAATATTTTGCTTCCACAAGAGAGTTTCTATGACTATTTTTGTACATTTCCCTTTTTCTTTAATCTCTTTGGGATACAGACCTAGTAGTGGTATTGCTGGGTCAAAGGGTGTGCACAGTTTTATATCTCTTTGCTCATAGTTCCTAGCTGTTCTCCAGAATGGATGGATCAGTTCACAACTCCACCAACAATGCATGAGTGTACCTATTTTTCCACATCCCCTCCAGCATTTTTCACATTGCTAACCACCCCTTCCAATTTGCAGATTATAGGGTAACTGATGCTTAAGTAGAGAAAGAAAAGGCAGGGGTGGGGTAGGAATTTGGGACATTAAAATCCACATCCAGGTGTTTCCATTACATTCTATTAATGAATTAGCCATAACTTGGGGCCAAATCTTTCCTGCCCTTTCTCCCAAGCTGGTTGCAGTCACTGGATTGTTAGACAGACCACTTAGTCTCTTTGATGCATAAGAAGCATGTCTCTACCATTCATTCATTTATTTATTTAGTAAGGCAATTGAGATTAAGTGACTCACCCAGAGTCACACAGCTAATGAGTTTTATGTGTCTGAGGTTGGATTTGAACTCAGGTCCTCCTGACTGGTGCTCTATCCACTGCATCACCTACCTGCCCCCTAACATTAATTTCTTAAAAATCGTGCTTTAATGATTGACATTTTGGAGGAATTTTTGTCACTTTCAACTGCATCATAGTCAAGGTCAACTAACAATCAGCACAAAAATTAATCAACTGCATCATAAGTGCTTTGAAAAGTGTAAGGACCAGTTCTGGAAAGCATGAATCTCACATTGATGATTTGGTATAAAAAGATAAATTTGAAGATAGTCCATTTAGTTAAAATAATAGATTTAATGTTCTTCCTGAGATTATATTACCAGAAAATATAATAGAACATATGAATTTATGGCTTTTATTGGTCACAAACAACAATGAAAGTATTTTCAATTATTCTGATTAACTAGAACCATGTATTTAGTCTTATTAACTTTGCCTGAGATAGATGGTGGGAAAAATCTGTACCATTCAAATTAAATTTTCAAACATGATATTGATTGAAATGATTTTCTGAGATTTGTAGATAGTAATAATAACAATATTCTAATCCTTAAAGAGAGTCATTTTGTCCAGCTAAAGGTAAAAGAGGTTTCTGTTTAAGGAAAATAATTTCTGTCAGATTTAATGACAATAAATTTATTGAGACTTGAGTTAGAGGGATGTGATTACATTGTCAATTCTTGGGGGAATTGCAACTATAGATCTGTAGATAGAAGAGTTCTGTGAAAATCAAGGAAAGAATGTTGTGAGAATAAATGGGCTATATGGAATTTATAATCAAAAGTATTGTATGTTTCATTATTTGTGAATTATGAAACTCAAGTATATGTTTGTATGTATATATAGATAGATATGCACACATATACGTATGTTGTCAGAGAGCTGGTTGTTCAGAGAGCTGCAATGGACTGAAAAGTTAACGGTTAATTTAAAAGCTAGTTAAAAAAAAAGGAAGCTTGGATTATAAACAATCAAAAAGTAAGTGAGGCTCCTATTGTAGTCATTATAGTAATGGAGCTGGGATGCAAATCTTACTCCTCTACCTCCAGTCAGTCAATAAGCATTTATGAAGTACCTACTAAGGCCTAGGCACTGTAATAGGCTCTGGGAATATAGTGAAAGGTAAAAGACAATTCCTGCCCTCCAAGAGATCACAGTATACTGGGGGAGACAATATGCAGATATCTTCTCAAACAAGATCTATAAAGGATGAAACAACCAACTGTAGAAAGGCACATGAATTAAGGGGAAATCAGAAAGTCTTTCTATAGAAGGTAGGATTTCAGGAAGGTCTTGAAGGAAGCAAGGGAAGCCAGGATTCAGGGATGACAGAGAAAATTTCAGAGGAAAGTGAGTAAAAATGGTCAGAGGTAAAAGATTGAGTGTCTTCTTTTGGGAACAGCAAGGAGTCTAGTGTCACTGGATCAAAGAGCTCCAGGAGAGATGGGGAAAAGGGGCAGGCAGAGACTGTAATGTGAAAGAAGACTTGAAAGAAGGTGTGTGTTGGGGGGAAAGGTTTGGTTGGCTGGTTGGTTGGTTGTTGTCCATCATTCTCAAAGAGGACCAAAATGATATCACCAAGTTGGAGTCAAGTTACAGTGTGTCAGACTGTGACTGATCAGACTAATATTAGCTCAGAATGCTCTACCACAGGTCGATTATAAATAATCCATGTGAACATTTGGAGTAGATTCTCTAAATTTAAGCACCTTTTACTTCTTTTTATCTATTTCAATTCTGCTTTGCTCATAGAGCATAATGCCTTCTTTGATGAGGGCATGCCATGCTGGGCTGTCCTGTGCCAGTGTCTCCCATGTTATGCAATCAATTCCAAAGTTCTTAAGAGAGACCTTGAGAGTGTCCTTGTATGACTTCTTCTGACCACCATGTGAATGGTTGCCCTGTGTGAGTTCTCCATAAAATAGTCTTTTAGGCAAATGTACATTTGGCATTCACACAATGTAGCCAGCCTATCAGAATTTTGCACTCTCTGCATTACAGTTTGAATGTTTGGCAGTTTAGTTTGAGAACGGACCTCAGTGTCCAGTACCTTATACTGCCAGGTGATTTTCAGAATCTTTCTAAGACAATTCAAAGGGAAATGATTCTGTTTCCTGGCATGGTCCAGGTGTCATAGGCACACAACAATGAGGGCAGCACAATGGCTCTGTAGACCCTCAGTTTGGTAGTCAGACTAATACCTCTTTTCTCCCACATGTTCCTTTGGAGCCTCCCAGGCACTGAAATAGCTCTGGCAATGCGTGTGTCAACCTCATTATCGATGTGTACATCCCTAGAAAGCACACCGCCCAGGTAAGGGAATTATCCACAATGTTCAAAACTTCTCCATTTGATGTAACTGATGGTTCCACATATGGATGGTGTAGTGCTGGCTGGTGGAGCACCAATGTTTTCTTGGTGTTAATTGTTAGGCCAAAATTAACACAAGCTGAAGAGAATTAATCCATACTTTGTTGCATCTCAGCTTCAAAGGCTGCATTGAGTGCACAATCATCTGCAAACAGAAAATCATGTACCAGCTCTCCTTCTACTTTAGTCTTGGCTTATAGCCTTTTCAACTTAAATAATTTACCATTAGTGTGGTAGCTGACCTTGATGCTGTGTCCATCCTCATTGAAGGCATCCCACAACATTGTTGAAAACATCATGCTAAAAAGCATAAGAACAAACATACAGCCTTGTTTGACTCCACTGGTAACTGAGAAAGCATGAGAGCACCATCCATTATCCAGAACCTGGCCAAGCATGCCATCATGAAATTGACGTACAATGCAGATAAACTTCTCCAGAAAACCAAATTTTGACATAACTTTCCATTAACCCTCATGACTGACACTATTAAAGGCCTTTTGAGGAACATTGTATACAGGGGCAGCTAGGTGGTGAAGTGGATGGAGCTCCAACCTTGGAGTCAGGAGGACCTGAGTTCAAATCTGACCTCAGACACTTGACACTTACTAGCTGTGTGACCCTGGGCAAGTCACTTAACTCCAATTGCCTCACAAAAAAAAAAAGAAAGAACATTGTATACAGACCTCTGTTCTGCTCCTGGCATTTCTCCTGGAGTTGTTGGGCAGTAAACACCATATCAACCATTCTTCAATCTTTGCTCAAGCCACACTGGCTCTCACATAGATGACTATGATCCAGATGAAGGATCAGCCTATTAAGGAGGACTCTGGAAAGAATCTTGCCAGAATTTATTGAGAGAGAGACCACCCTGTGATTGTTATAGGACAATCTGTTTCCTTTGTCTTTATTGAGATACACAATGGAGGTGTTCTTGACCTCTGGGGGAATAACCTCCTCTTGCCATATAACCTGAAAATTTCAGTCAGCTTTAGTATGAGCAATGGACCTCACCCTGTAAATCTCAGCTGGAATAGAATCAACACCAGTTGCTTTGCCATAGGAGAGGAGCCTAATGGCAATTGAAACCTCTTCTTGAGTTGGAAATTTGGCTAGAGAGGAATTGACTCCAACCCGATATAAATGGTCAGTGGCTTCAGCATTGATTGATGACAGTCTGTTGAGAACATCATGGAAGTGTTCATCCCATCTCTCCAAGATCACATCCTTATCACTAATCAATGTAGCTCCATCAGCACTGAGTAGAAATACATCATACATATCTGACCTATAAATAACCTTCAAGGCATCATAAAAGCAATTTCAATTCTTACTTGCAATGTAAAACTGAATTTCATCTGCCTTCTTACTGAGCCAAGAATCCTAACTCCTCTAAACTTCATTGTACTTTATTTTTGATGGAGTTAAATATTGCCTTCTTAGGCATAGATAAACTATTCTGCTGGTAAACCCTGTGGAGTTCTCATTTTTCATTTAGTAGCTTCTGAATTTCCCCCTCATTCTCGTCAAACCAGTGTTGATGTTTGTGAGTTTTCTGATCCAGATGAACAAATGCAGTGCTGTACACCAAATCTCTGAAAGCTGCCCACTCCTTTTCTGTTCCACTGTTGCCAACTGTGTCGAGCCAACACTCAACTTTCCCTCCAAGTTAGCAAGGAACTGTTCCCATTCAGAAAACCACTCTAATTAGTTGACATTAAGTCTCCTGGTACTTATCTTGCCTTGGAGTCACCACTTTTAACATTTTTTTTTTTAGGCAATTGGGGTTAAGTGACTCACCCAGGGTCACACAGCTAGTAAATTCAAGTGTTTGGTCTGAGGCCAGATTTGAACTCAGGTCCTCCTGACTTCAGGGCCAGTGCTTTATCCACTGCACCACCTAGCTGCCCCCAGGTCACCACTTTTGTTGAATGAAAATATTTAACTTGAAGAGGATAATTAATCCAGCAATCTGCACTACACATGAAAATATTTAACTTGAAGAGTATAATTAATCCAGCAATCTGCACCACACATTGCCTTCATCACTCTCACATCCTGTTTGTCTCTTCTCCTTAAAATGACATAGTCTATTAAACGCCAATGTTTGCAGCAAGAGTGCTGCAAGAAATGCCAGGAGCAGAACACAGGTCTGTACACAATGTTCCTCAAAAGGCCTTTAATACTGTCAGTCATGAGGGTTAATGGAAAATAATGTCAAAATTTGGTTCTCTGGAGAAGTTCATCAGCATTGTTTTATTGCATTTAAGTAAACAGAAGACATAATGAGAAGGTCATGAGATGCACAAGTCTTCGGTAGCAATTGACCATTGCTGTTGCTTTTTCCGACTCCATTCCTCCCCAGGACTCCCCTGCCATTGTTTGGAAGTCTGTGCCTACTCTAGCATTAAAGTCACTCAGAATTATAAGCTTGTCCTCTTTCAGTATATTGATGATAAGGATCTCTGGGTCTTCATAAATTGTTATTTGACCTCATCAGGGTTAGTCATGGTGGGGGCATAAGCACTGATGATGTTGGTGTGTCGCTTTCTTAAAAGTGGCAATCACATTGTCATGAGCTTGTCATTCACTCCTTTTGGTAGGCATACAAGCTTGTTCAATAGATTAGTTTTGATTGTAAAACCTATACCAGCTTCACAGTGTTCCCATTCACTGTGGCCACTCTAGAAAAACATGTATCCAGCTCCAACTTTGGTAAGTTGGCTTTCATTTGCCAGCCTTGTTTTACTCAGGGCTGCTATTTGGATGTGATACCTGCTAAGTTCTCTTACAACAAGAGCTGTTCCTCTTTCAGGTCTACTGGATTTTGTGTTGTCCATAAGTGTGCACATATTCTGTATACTGATGGTGAGTGGAATCATCTTTACAGACTTTTTGTACATATTTTTCTGTTTTGAACACAGGGTGGGTTCCCCATCTGCTATGGTAAACAAGCCAGGGTTCTGTAAGGAGACAATTTTTAGGACACTTCCTCATGCCAGGAAGTGAGCAGCACGATGCTTAAAAGTTTGCTCAGACCCAGGAGGCTGTGGAATCCCACTGCTGCTTCCAGTGAGAATATGACCCTGTGGCCTGGGTAGCCTGTATGGAGAGTTGTGACTACAGTTCCCAGTGTATCTACACTTGCTACTTTGTCACTTGCCTATCGCCACAGGACTTGAGATAGGTAAAAATGGTAAAATGGTATGGGTAATATATTTTGATTCATGCATAACTTAGATTTAAGTGAGGCACAATTGCGTGAAGCTGTCAGCCTCACTCTCTCTTCCAGAGTAGTTACAGTCCAGCTGCAGGACGGAGACGCAGTGGATGACCTTGGTGTCTTCAATGTCTAACCAAGCTCTAAGCACTACACAGTGCCTGCTTCAGCTGCTTTCATGGCCATTGGAACAAATTGTTTTCATCCAACTATTCCCCCAGGGGAAGTCTTTACCTGGTTAGGGTCAATACCCCCCTAACTCACAGAAAGGTTTGAGACCCCTCAGTTACCTTCGACATAGTCTAGTCTGTCTGCTAAAATGGTTTACTGGGCTGTGGCCAGTGCTCATGCTACAGCTTCTTGGAGCCATAGGTGAGAGTTAGGTGGATCACATAGACACTAAAGGTGGAAAACAGCCTTGAAAAGAGCTGGGAAGCCTTCACATCAGAGATACTAGTCTTCCCTGAACACACTCTACACCCCTTTGAATACCAAACAAAGGATTTTATTTTTGATATCAGAGGTGATAGGAAGCTACTGCAGTTTGTTGAGGGTTTGGGGGAAGCGATCACACCTGAACCATGGGAAGATTACATTGGAAGATGGGTGGAGGATGGACTAGAGTTGTCAGACTTTAGAGGCATGGAAAACCAACCAACAAGCTATTGCAATAGTCCAGGCTACAGATGATGAGGACCTGCATCAGCTTGGTGGCATTGTCAGAGGAGAGAAGAGGGCATGTGAGACATGTCTCTAAGGTATATTCAACAGGCCTTGGCAAGAGCTGGGATGTGGGGAGGAAAAGGTGGTGTGAGAGAAAAGGATGACACCAAGGTTCCCAGACAGGGACATGGGAGAATGCTGGTACTCTCTACAGTAATCAGGCAGGTAAGAGAGAAGGGTTTAGGGGGAAAGATAATGAATTAAGTTTTGCACATGTTAAGGGGGGTGGGAAAGGGCATTTATTAAGTACCTTCTGTGTGCCAAGCACTGTGGAAGTGCCTTTAAAATACCACCTCATTTGATCTTATAACAACTCTGTGAGGTAAGTGCTATTATTATCCCCACTGTACAGTTGAGGAAACTGAGGGAGAAATTAAGTGACTCACCCAGGGGCACACAGTTAGTAAGTATCTGAGGCCAGATTTGAATTTTATCTTTTCGAATCTAGGCCCATCCTTCTATGTACCTACCATGTCACCTAGCTGTCTACTGGACATCCAGTTTGAGATGTCCAATAGACACTTGGAAATATGACACTGGAGGTTAGCAGAGAGATTAGGCCTGCATAAGTAGATTTGAGAATCATCATTATAGAGTTGATCAGTGAATCCATAGGAGCAGATAAGATTACCAAGTGAAATAATATATGTAGAGAAGAGTAGAGGTCTTAGAGCAGAGCCCTCTGGGACACTCATGGTTACTGGGGCTGACATGGATGAAAATCCTACAAAGGATTTTGAGGAGGAATGGACAGGTAGATAGGAGGAGACCCAGGAGAGAGCTATGTCAGTAGAGGAGGGTTACTGAAAGTGCCAGAGGCTGCAGAGAGGTCAAGAGGAGGAGGACTGAGAAAAGGCCACTCAATTTGGCCATTCACAGATCATTAGTAACTTTGGAGAAAGCATTTTCTATTGAAGGATGATGTCAGAAGCCAGACTACAGAGAGTTAAGAAGACAGTAAGAAGAAAAGAAATGGAGGCCTCTATTTTAGACAGCCTTCCCAAGGATATTAACCACAAAGGGGAGGAGAGAGATGGGATAATGCAGGTGGAGAGTGATGCATCTTCGTGGATGGGTGAGACACGGACATGTGTTTCTACCCCCTGGACCATGTTGTCCATCTCCCTCCTACTGTGGCCCACCATTCTGAACAAAGCTGTCCCTCTCTCCTTCCAGTCACTGCCAACCTTGTCAAATATGTGGTCTCCACCTGCTGCCTCAATTTCCCCTCCATTCAGTCATTGCTTTCAGTCCCTAAATGGCTCTACAGGATCCCAGTCTTTGATTTAGAGCTATAAGGACCCCCAGAAGCCATTTCTTCCATCCCCTCATCATCCAGAGGAGGAGACTGAGGTCTAGAAGGTGAAGTGACTTGTGTGCAATGTCATACTAAAGATGGGAGGGGGACCACCCAGGCCATCAAGTCCTTCAATTAACAGAAGAAAAGACTGAAGCCAAGAAAGGTAAAGGGACACCCTTGAGATCACACAGCTAGCAAATGAGGCAGGATTTGAACTCAGGTCTCTATGACCAAAGTTCCTCATATGACCCACTCTTTCTTGCTGCCCCCTATACTCTCATCTGAAGAGGTTACTCTCACCTCTGTAGATGTTCTAAGATTGTAGTAGAAGGGATCAGTCTCTCTTTGACATTTAAAAAAAAAATAAAGTTTCCCTAAAATGTAGTTTCATCTAATAATTCCAGAGATACTTGCATTGAATAGAAGTCTTTGGTTTCCTGTCTACATGATCCTCTGCTGAATATGTCATTTTCTTTAGTTCACCTTTGTTTTTTGTTGAAAAAAGAGGTTTGTCGGTAAGGACTTCCATAACTGCTGAGTGGCTATAAAAGTCATCACTTCTGCACCAGAAAAGGTGATGGAAAGAGTCTGCAGGTATATTGTCACTGAAACAACATACATTCTAGTATACTCACACATGCATCACAGAGGTCCTAGAGTCACACAATAGCTCTACCACTCTGATGTTCTTAGAATAAATTCTGTCTGCCAGCATCTGGGGCAAATGTAGTATCTCCTTTTGACTCTGTCCCACACATCTGAGGACAGGCAGACACATCAATGTGGCAAGTAGCATGATAAAAGAACACAAGGACAAACTGTCTATAAAACCTGGGTCTAAGATGTGACTGACTGCTTCCCAGAAGAAGTCATTCTTCAAGTGACTGCCATGCTGTGGAACAGAATAGCTAAAAACAATAGCCAAGAAGCCACTGGTTATCAATTTCCCACACTTGATACATTTTTTTCACCATCTACCTGGGGGAGGTTAGTTCTTCATAAGGCCAAATGCATCATTCTAATAAATCAGAATAACTAAAAATAATTTCATTATTTCTTCTGGACAATAAAAGCCATAATTTCATGTGTTCAATTATATTTTCTGGTAATATATTGTTAGGAAAACATAAACTATATTTTTATTAAATGGACTATCTTTAAACTTATCTGACTTAATCAAATTTTCAATTTGAGATGCATGATGTCCAGTACCAATTTTTAATTTTTCCAAAGCTGTTATGATGCATTTGATTAATTTTCGTGTTTTCTGAATGTTATTTGACCTCAACTACAATGCAGCTAAAAGCGATGAAATTTCTTCAAGAATGTCAATCATAAAAGCAAGACTTTTCAAGAAACTAATGTTAACTAATCCCTTTGCCAAACCAGAATTAGGAAAAGAATGAGAAAAATGCATGTATATAATCCAAGAAAAACATAGAGCAGATACTAAATTCCACGCTGACTTTCTCCATCCCAGGACTGGACCAATTCAAATCATTTCAATTTGATGTTCTTCAGCAAAAATTTGTAGCTTGGTTTAATTTCCTTTAAATTAATTATATATAGAATACCTTTTATTCAGAAATGTTCTTAAAACATCAACTTATTTTATCAGATGTAAAATTATAAGGTAATAATTGCACTCATTGATTTAAAAAAATGCCAAATAATGATTTAAGGATTATTTTCTAACAACTCTGTGGCTACTCCAGACATTCTTCCCAATAGGGGGGATAGCACAAATAGAAAAAAAAATGTAAAAATTCACCTTCAGATATTCATTATTAAAGACACAACCACTTAAAGTCAATAACAATATATTGAAAAAAATATTCTTGTAAAGAAACAGGTAAGGCTACAGGTGCAAGCTGATTGAACTGGACACTGGCTCTGCTTAACATTAGAATGTGAATTCCTCAAGGGAAGGAACTACTGTCTTTTGCCTTTCTTTGTATCCCCAGTGCTGAGCACAGTGCCTGACACATTATAGGCACTTAATAGATGCTGATTGATTGGCTGATTTCACAACCAACTTGCCAAATTCCTGTAAATTTAATCACCAGCTTTTGGAAGCCTAAATGAGCCTGTATGAGCAGGTTAAAACTTGTGCACCACTGCCTCAGTTAAATTTTGGTATTTGTTTCAAAAATATCCTTCAAACTTAAGATAAATCATTTTCTTGTATTTATTTCTCATTATTTTGCCCATGTGAAATGATCAACGTTAATTTTTTTTTTTTTATGTAGGAATTAAGCCAGGGGTGGGGAACCTGTGGCCTTGAGGCTACATGTAGCCTTCTAGGTCCTTGGGTGCAGCCTTTTGACTGAGTCCAAGTTTTACAGAACAAATGAAGGGGGACTGTTCTGTGAAGTTTGGCTCCAGCCAAAGGGCTGCACTTGAAGACCTAGAGGGCCACATGTAGAGGTTCCCCACCCCTGAACCAGGCACACTGTAAGGTGAAGTTTGATCATTGCTGTCTCCACTGACATTAAATCTTTACCTGTATTGTATCTCTGGTGGTAGGATTAAGAATGTAACAGATTATTTTGATGGTGAAGCTTTAGTCTGAATTCTTATTTATACCAAATAAATTTGTTATTTGGAGAATTTCATTTAGATATGTTCTGCCTCCCTTAATTAACAATGAGTGAGTTGTACCATGTGCTAAAATCTACTAAAAAATTGGAACAATTAACTCTTGTAGTTTCATGTGGTTTTCATTTATGATTTCTTGAAATAGAGCTCTGAAAAACCAGGCTTTGATAAAGCTCATTGGGATTCAAATTGAGCTACTTGGCCATGCCTTTACACCCAAACCACTAGGGCTCTCATAGGTCCCAGCCCAAGCCTCACTTGCTCATTGTTTCTGTTTTGATGGCTCAGAGTGAGGGTCAATAGCAATTGTTTCTATTCTGGCCAGAAACTCTGAGGGTCTTCTCCTCCCAAACTGATTCTTTAGTGAATGCAAACTAGGCCATCTTTTGCCTCAATTCTTACCTGGCATTTAACTACTGAATGGGAGTTGCCTCAAACAAACTGACACTTGAAAAAGACCTTACCTTAAAAAGGCCAAGCTCTTCCACTGCATCTGGGGCCATCTCTAGTCATCTTTACCTGTGTCTTGCCACTGGATTCAGATCACCATGGAGGAGACAGTGAGGCTGATGACTTTACACAGCCGTGCCTCACTTAAATTCAATTCACTTGCAAGTCAAGACATCACCCTCCTGATGTCTTTGATTCTGTTCCAGAATGAAGGATGAACAACAACAACTATTTTGACATGTGATAGTGACAAAAACAGCAGTGTGTGAGTTGGCCACAAGATGACAAAATAAAGTCAAAATTTTCAATGATTTGCAATATCCTTTTTGGATACCAGATGTTAAGAAAGACCGTGTTGTTTTCCTCATAGCCAACTGTTCAATAAGCTTTCATTTTATTTTATTTTAGTTAGACAGTTGGGGTTAAGTGACTTGCCCAGGGTCACACAGCTAGTAAGTGTCAAGTGTTTGGTCTGAGGCCAGATTTGAATTCAGGTCCTCCTGACTTCAGGGCCAGCATTCTATCCACTGCACCACCTAGCTGCCCCTCAATAAGCTTTTCTTAAGCATCTATGAAAAGCCAGGCATTGTTGTAGTTGCTGAGGATGTAAAGATAAAATGAAAAAGCCCCTGCCCGGAAGGAATTTTCATTGGTTTGGCATAAAGAGGTTCACACCAGTTCTTTTACATAATAAAAAAAAAATTATCTGTACCGAGGAACCAAGCACACTGCAGGGTGAATGAAGCCTGCTTGGTGACGTCTCCACTACTACTAAGTCTTAACCTGTATCATATCTCCTATTTTAGGATTAATGTAAAAGATCATTTTAATTGTGATGCCTTAGTCTGAATTCCTATTCAGGCTGAAGGATTTCATTACTTGCTTCACTTTTTAAATGGAAGATTTCCTTTCAATCTGTTCTATCTCCCTTAACAGAAAGCGGATTATCACATGTGCCCACATCCAATACAGATAGGTTTCAGAAAGGGCCAGAATGGAATAGGAGTTGGATTTGGGATGTCAGACTAAAACTGTAATAATTGGATTGAACACAAAACAGCTTATTTGTCTTGAAATTATCAATGACCTACAATATCCATCTTGGATATCAGATGACATTGAATGACTGTGCTATTATCTTTGAAGACAATTTCCTGTTCAATAGGCATTTTTTTAAACATCTACTATGTTCCAGGATTTGTCCTTAGTTGCTGGGGTACAAGGACAAGTAGTAAAGACTGTTGCCCTCATAGAACTTGAACTTTCATTCTAACATACAAGACACACAGAGCGACACACATGATATACTACATTGCATGATCCATCTATGTATATTTAATCTATACAAAACATCAGTAAAAAGCAAGGTAATGGGTGAGGGTTTCTAAAAAGCAGGGAGGGCTCTGGAATGGCCTCATATAAAGGAAGAGGTGGAATATCATCTGAGCTTTGAAGGAAAGGAGGGGTTCTAAACTGCAGAACTGAGGAGATAATTCATTCCAGGCATAGGAAATGGCTTTTGCAAAGGCATGGAAGTGGGAAATAAAGTGTCATGGGTGAAGAACAGTAAGAAGACAAATTTGTGTGGACCACAGAATGCATGAAAGGAAATTGTACATGATAAGGCTAGAAAGATGGATTATAGCTAGGTTATGAATGGCATTCAATACAGAGAGGAGTGTTTGAACCCAGAGGTTCTGGAGAAAAGGGGGGTAATGGAGTTTATTAGATATGGGATTTACTTGAGCAGACACAAAATATAGGATACTTTGTAAAGCTGAGTGGAGGAGGAATTATAGAGGGGAGTAACATTAGGCAGGGAGACCAGTTGGGAGTCTACTGCAATTGTCCAGGTAAGAAAGGATGAGGTTGTATGAATCAATCAACAAGCACTTCCTATGTTCCAAGCACTGTGCTGAGCATGGGGAATATAAATACAAGTAGAAAGAAGGACATTCCCTGTCCCCCAAATGCTTACCTTCTTTTTTAACAATATTTTATTTTTCACCAATTATATGTTAAAACAATTTTTAATATTTGTGTTTTTTTTTTTAATTTCGAGTTCCAAATACTATCCCTCCCTCACCATCTCCCTTCCCCCCCACTGAAAAAATAAGCAATCTGATATAATTTATACATGTTCAATTATATAAAATATTTCCATATTAGTCATTTTCTACAAGAAGACAAAAAAGGATGAAAGAAAGAGAGAAAAGGAATGAAAAAAGAAGGAAGAAAGGAAAGAATGAACGAATAAAGGAAGGAAGAAAAAAAGAAATATAGATAGCATGCTTTAGTGTGAATTCAGATAGTATCAGGTTTTTTTTTCTCTGGAGGCAGATAGTATGCTTCAACATTAGTCCTTTGGGATTGTCTTGGATCGTTGTATTGCTGAGACTAGCTAAGTCATTCACAATTCTTCATTGTACAATATTGCTGTTACTATGTACAATGTTTTCCTGGTTCCACTCACTTCACTTTGCATCATTTAATGAAAGTCTTTTTAGGTTTTTCTGGAATCATCCTGCTTGTCATTTCTTACAGCACAATATCATTCCATCACAATCATAAACCTCAGCTTGTTTAGTCATTTCCTGACTGATGGGCATCCTCTCGATTTCTAATTCTTAGCCACCAGAAAAAGAGCTACCATAAATATTTTTGTGTAAACATGTCCTTTTCCTCTTTTTTGATATCTTTGGGATATAGACCTAGCAGTGATATTGCTGGATCAAAGGGTATGCACAGTTTCATAGACCTTTGGGCATAATTTCAAATTGCTTTCCAGAGTAGTTGTATCGATCTACAATATATTTATGTCCCAATCTTCTCACATCCTCTCCAACATTTATCATTTCCCTTTTTTGTCATATTAGCCAATCTGATTGGTATGAGGTGATATTTAAGAGTTGTTTTAATTTGAATTTCTCTAATCAAGTGATTTAGAACATTTATTCATATGCCTATACATATCTTTGATTTCTTCATCTGAAAACTGTCTGTTCATATCCTTTCACCATTTATCAATTGGAGAATGGCTTGTATTTTCATACATTTGATGCAGTTCTCTACATATTTGAGAAATTAGACCTTTATCACACACTTGCTGTGAAGATTGTTTCCCAGCTTTCTGCTTTCCTTTTAATCTTGGTTGCATTAGTTTTGTTTGTACAAAAGCTTTTCAATTTAATATGATCAAAATTATTTATTCTATACTTCATAATGCTTTCTATCTCTTGTTTGGTCATGAATTCTTTCCCTCCCCATAGATCTGAGAGGTAGGCTATTCCTTGTTCTTCTAATTTGATTGCTTCGTTGTCTGTGGTACATTTTAACAAGATATTACATTTCCTTCCTTATCTCATTTAATTAGGTATATTTTTGCTTTTACTTTGTCTAAGATCAGGATTGCTACCCCTGCTTTTTTAATTCAATTGAAACATCATAAATTCTGCTCCAGCCCCTTACCTTTACTCTGTGTCTCTCTGCTTCAAGTGTGTTTCTTATAAGAAAGATATTGTTGGATTCTGTTTTTTTATCCACTCTGGCATCCACTTCTGTTTTATGGGAGAGTTCATCCCATTCACATTCACATTTATGATTATTACCTGTGTATTTCCCTACATCCTATTCTTGTTTGTCCTCTCTCTCTTTTCACCCTTTCCCACATCACCAGTTTTTTGCATCTTTCTACCATTTCCCCTGATCTGTCCTTCCTTATATCAGTCCCCCTCCCACCTTTTACTTAATCTCCTCCCCTCCTTTCCCTGTTGGGTAAGATAGATTTATATATTCAACTGATTGTGTATATTATTCCCTCTTTGAGCCAACACTGATGAGAGCGAGGTTCAAGTGATGCCCATCACCTACCCTTCCATCATCCCCTCCACTGTAAAAAGTCTTTCTTGCCTCTTCATGGGAGATAATTTGCCCCATTTTACCTTTCCCTTCCTTCTACACCCTTTGTACTCCTTTTTCTCATCTCTTAATATTTTTATGTCATTACTTCAAATGCACTTTATATCCTTATCATCTATGTATATTCCTTCTATCTATACTGTTAGTGATATAATTTTAAGAGTTATAAGTATCATCTTCCTGTGCAGAGATGTAAATAGTTTAGTTCTATTCAATCTCTTGTTTTCTTTTCCTTTTTTTTAACCTGTTTATGCTTCTCTTGGGTCTTGATATTGAAGGTCAAATTTTTTGTTTAGTTCTAGTCTTCTCCTTATGAAGGCTTGAAATCCTATTTCATTGAATGGCCATTTTTTACCTGATGTATTATGCTTAATTTTGCTGTGTAAGTGATTTTCCTAGCTCCTTTGCCCTCTAGAACATCATGTTACATGAATTCCAATCCTTTAATGTTGCAGCTGCCAAGTCCTGTGTGATCCTGTTTGTGACTCCCCAATATTTGAATTGTTTCTTTCTGGCCACTTGTAGTATTTTTCCTAGACCTGATAGTTCTGAAACTTGTCCATAATGTTCCTCGGGGTTTTTATTTTGGAATCTCTTTCCTGAGGTGATCGGTAGATTCTTTCAATGTTTATTTTGCCCTGTGGTTCCAGGACAGTAGGGCAGTTTTCCTTGATAATTTCTTGAAAGATGCTGTCCAGGTCCTCCTTTTGATTATGGCTTTCAGTAGTTCTGATATTGTCTTTCCTGGATCTGTTTTCTAGGTCAGTTGTTTTTCCCATGAAGTTTTTTACATTTTCTTCCATTTTTTTCATTCTTTCTAATTTGTTTGATTGATTCATGATGTCTCATAGAGTCATTAGCTTCCACCTGCCCAATTCTAAGTTTTAAGATATTGTTTTCCTCAATTAACTTTTGTGCTATCTTTTCCACTTGGCCAGTTGTATTCTTTAAGAAGTTGTTTTCTTCTGTGGATTTTTGTATTTCCTTTTCCATTTTGCCAATTCTACTTTTTAATCAGTTTTCCAGACTGTTGACTCTTTTTTCATAGTTCTCTCGCATCACTCTCATTTCTCTTCTCAATTTTTCTTCCATCTCTCTTACATGACTTTTAAGCTCCTTTTTGAGCTCATCCATGAGATCGTTCTGGGCTTGAGACCACTTCCCATTTTTCTTTGGGGTTTTGCCTGTAGGTGTTATGACATTGTTGTTCTCTTCTGAATTTGTGTCTTGGTCTTCCCTGTCACCATAATAACTCTCTATGGTTAGATTCTTTTTTTGTTGTTTTCTGCTCATCCTTTTTTTTGGAGAGTGGCTTTTTCCTTTCTTTTAAATTTGAGCTCTGCACCCAGGGTAGAAAGGGCACTGTCTTGGGCTTCTTGTGCTAGTGCCTGCAGGCCCTGGCTATTTACTTGCTGCTGCTTTGATATTGCCTTGAGGTCCACGGGGGACCCTCGTATCTGGTACTATACTGTGGGCATGGGGTGGGGTTTAACTGGCACTGCTAGAGGTCGTAGGGGTCTGGCAGCTTACCTGAAGTTGAGCTGGGGTCCTGGTGTTGGTGTCAGGCATATGTGGAGGCCTACTGGGGTGTTTTTGCATTTCCCCATGACTACACTGAAGCATGTGGTGGTCAGGCTTCTGGAGGCTTCCTGTTTGCCCAGGGTTACACTGAAGCATGGCAGGCTGGTGCTGCATGGCAGCTGCCTGTTTGCTTAGGCTCCTGTAGGATTGGCATCTACCTGTGTGTTCAGGACTGTGCTGAAGCATGTGGAGGTCTGGCCACTGGAGGGTCCCTGTTTGCTTGGGGCTATGCTGAAACACATGGTGATTCTTGGAGCCAGAGTCTGCTGCTTCCTCTGGCTATGCATGTGGGAGGGTCCTGGTGTTGACTTTTGCCTGCTCCACCACACTGGAGCTTAAGATCTCCTGCTGGTTTGCTGAGGTGTGGCTTGCTTCTGGCTTACTGGGACACTTCCCATCCTGGGCTACACTCTCCTTTCACCGGAGTGAGCAGACCTTTTTGATCCTTCAAGTTTCTTGGGCTAAAAGATTGTCTAACCTCATCTTTTTTCTTATTCTACTGTTCAAGATTTGTTTTGGGGCTCTATTTAATGGTTGTTTGGTGGTGAATATGAGTGAGTTCCAGTGGTTTACTACTTATTCACCATCTTGGTTCCCAGAAATCTAAATCCTATCTTCTTCAGGTTTCCCCAAACCCCATCTAATGGAAACTTCTCCTCTAAGCTTATCTTCTTTTTATTCTCTATGTATCATTTATGTACCTCTTTATTTACATGCCATCACTTCCATTTTATTTTAAGCTCTTTGAACATAGTGACTGTTCTTGTATATTTACCTATCTTGGAGAGAGAAAATTATTCTTAAGGGTGTCGGTAAAGATAACTGAAGCAATTACCCATTCAAACTTATTTATCCTTCCAATGAGAACTTTGGAAGGGAGCTATCATGAAAATGTAATCCTGCTTCTGAGGTTCCCTTTCCTTTCAATATTATTATGGAAGATTAAGCAGTTCTTAACCCAGAATTAACAGGTTTGGTGACATCTGCTTGAACTCCCCTTTGGAGTCTTCACACCAGGAAGTGCTGTTGGCAGCATTGAGCTAGCTCTGATTTCTACACACTGGCTCTCCTGTCCTTTTGGGATGCAGTGGTGGCCGCATGGAACTCATAAATGATGGAACTGGCTATTATGACCCTCACATGTTTCCTGCACTCTTTTATAAAAGGAAGAGACCGGAGAGACAAAGGTCTGAAGCCCCCAGACACGGTCAAAGGATTATGTATACATATGGGCTGTTTTCCTTCCAGTTAGGATCCTTCTCTTCTCCCCTGAATTGCCACACATGTTCTACTTCTAAATATAAACAAGGAAAATCTATTGCCCATTTATATGGTGTGAGTAAAGGTGGTGTGTACCAAGAGGTTTGTAGCAAACATTACTAATAAGGCTCTACAAAATAAACCTAGAGGAAACAATAGCATTTTCATTTAATCATTTTAAACCTTGATAAATAATTAAAACTGTAGAAACATCTAGAATATTAAGGGAAAGAATGAAAAAAGTCAGAGATGAAGGTGGAATAAGAAATAAAGGAATTCAATAATCCAGTGTTTAATAAATACCAACACACAAATTCCTTAGGAAACAATTCCCTATTTGATAAAAACTGCTTGGGAAATTAGAAAGGGGTCTAAAAGAAATTAGGCTTAGACCAACAATTTCTACCATTTTCAGCAAGAAGTCCTAAATAGATATATGGATTCAACAGTGAAGATCATACAATAAAAAATTACAAGAAGGAAGGATCATATACCTTTCACAGCTTTGGGTAGAAGTAGTCTTGAAGAAACAAAGAATAGAGGCAATTACAAATGATGAAATAGATAACTTTGATTACATGAAACTGAAATGCTTCTGTACAAACAAAATCAATGCATCTCAGATAAGAAGGGAAGTGATCAAATGGAAGGAAACCCCTTACATCAAATTTCTCAGATAAAGGTTTGGTTTCAAAAATATGCAACTAACAGATAGATATAGATATACATATAGATAATATATATGTATATGAAAACCCAAGGAGGTTACTGATGAGAATTCCCAATATATACCAAAATATTTATAATAGCAAAACCAAATCTTTCCCCACCAATTTCATAATGGCTAAAGAAATTATGGGACATGTATGTTGTGGAATATTGCTATGTGGACACAAATAATGGAAGTTGATAAATACATGGAAACTTAGAAAGATTCACAATATCAGATGAAGCTTGAAGTAAACACAATGAAGAAAACAACATAAGTAAGTGATTGCAATAATGTAAATGGAAAAAGAAACCATAAAGCAATCAAAAGGGAATGTGAAATTATATATTCGTGGCATGATTCCAAAGAAGACATACAAGAAGACACTCTCCTCCTACTCCTCTTCTGCAGACATGGAAGGTCAACCATTGTGGTACAGTGCATACATTATCAGACATTTTGTATGTATTGATGAATTGTGGAACTTCTTTCTTTTAAAAAAATGTTGTCATATAAAATGTCTCCCATGGAGGGGGAAGAAGAGATATTGAGAGAAATTTTAATCACAAAAAAGATATCCATACTATTATATTTTTTAAAAAAAATGTTAGACCCTGGGGCAGCTAGGTAGTGTGGTGGATAGAGCACCAGCCCTGAAGTCAGGAAGACCTGAGTTCAAATCCAGCCTCAGACCAAACACTTGACACTTACTAGCTGTTTGACCCTGGGCAAGTCACTTAACCCCAATTGCCAAAAAATGTAAAAAAAAAAAATGTTAGGCCCTGTTCAGACATTGAATTGGTGCCACTCACTGCAGCTTAGAATACTTGAACCAAAGTGATCCACTAGCCTCAACCTCTCCTGCAGCAAGGATTACAGGTATGGTGGACCAACATGCCTGGGCTAATTTACAAAGTTATTGTGACAGTTGAATTGAGTAAGAGAATATTACAAAATGACTGATACAAAAACATTTTTTTTAAAGAAAAAGGAAAGAAATAGTATGGTATAATTGAAAGAGTGATGGGTGTGAACATGAGGTCTGAGGAAACATGGGTTGAAATCCAATCTCTGACACCTATCAGCTTGGGAACCAGGGGCACATCACTGGACTTTTCTAATCCTCAGTTTCCTCAGGTTTAAAGTAGAGATAATAATACATCCCAGAGCAGTTGTGAGAGTCAAGTGAGTGATTCATGAGGAGCCCAGACTTGAAGCTGTTAGCCCAACTCTTACTCATACTGAGGCAGGGTAGATCACAGGGGGCATCTCCTTATGTCTCCCCTCAGTGTACTAGACCTAACCCTAAGGGCTTGGGGCAATGTCATGACTCATGAGCTTCCTCTAGTGTGTTTTCCCCATGAACATAATTGGATATCATTTAGCTAATCTGACATTCTTAATGTTCAGATATGTATAGTTAATGCAGTGGTAGTATTGGCATAAAACTAACTCTAACACCCAGAGTCACCATCTGGTACACACAGATTCCAAGAGAAAGTGGGCTCCAGAGTAGAGAACACAGGTGACAAAGGGTTAACACCCACTTCCTTGAAGTCCTTTTGCTGGAGTCCTCAAGATATTCTCCTCACAAAGGGTGTAGCTTTTCTGCCGGGCTCCTTGTAAAGCCTTACCTTTGCTTGTCCTCATGGTATGTAATCTACCCTCTCCTCTTCATGCAGACACTCACTGCTGCCTGCTGGCACACTGCTAGGATATTCATGAAAAGTCCAAACCCTCTGTTCCTGTAGCATTCACAAGTCCTACTTTGCTTAAGATGAAGAGGGAGAGGAGATGAGACTGAGAGGATGCACCTCCTTACCCCCTCCCCAAGTGATTCCTGCTGAAGGACTTGGCTGGAGGCTTCTACTAATGAACTGCTAGAAACTGAAATGCCCTGATCCCAGACTAGCTCTGGGTTTCTCACACCTGCCAGGGATGTGACCACATTCCTCAACCAATCTGCATGGACTTCCTGTCACACTTAGTAAAAATGCCAGAGATGATGCCCAGGTCTGGTTCACATTTAGTTCACACTTCTGGATTTCTTATTCAATTTACATGGATTCTTATCTTATGGAGGTAAGACTGTGGTAAGATTGAGCTGTAGAGGGTAGGGAGACTGACTGATAGACTTAATCCACACCCAGTATTATATAAGGCTTTACTAGCCTCAAAGTACTAGGTGATATCAACTGGTATTCCTGAGCTGTAAGGATTAGGAACCACTTGGCTCACACAGCCTTAGAAGGGAGATAGGGCACTTATCCTTAGCCCATTTTACAATCCAGAAGGTGGAGAGATGAAGTGACTTCTGAGGTGTGCTGGTAAATGTTTATCAAGTGTCTCTGTTGGTGGGGTTGGGGGGGGAACTATAAAACACTCTTAAGTTTAATCTTCTTCATGAACATTTATACACCACTCTCTTAAGTCTAGACAATCAACAAAACAATAAAGGTAGCCCAGAGTTTGACATTTCCTCTGAGTACTTAGTTGGCAAAGAAGTATGTAAGGATCTCAGGAGAAAGGTCCTAAACTTAGTCTGATATCTTCCTAGGGAAGATGGCAAGATGATGGCCTGGTTGTCTGCCTGGACAGGAAGGGAAGCATGGCTTGGCATGGGGCTGGCTAAATATAGTGGGCTGGATAACTTTGTGCTTACTCACCAAGGAAGAAGGATTCCACTAGGAAAAGGATGAAGTCCCCAAAGGTATTTTCTCTCAAGGTTAGGGGGGTGAGTGCTGAGATGGGTGAAGGGAACTGTTTACTAGTTGGGTGACTTAACTCTAGCCCTCTGGCCATCCCCAAACCCACTCCCTTCCCAGGCAGGTCATTTCTCTTCTTTGGGTCTCTTTTCCTGCATCTGGGCAATGAGCATCATAATACTTGCACTTTCCACTTTGGAATTAGTGCCAGAGCTCTTACAGGGGTCTTGTGAAGATGAAAAGGAGCATGTGAAAGTTTCATAGTAATCCTTAAAGCACAAATGATCTTCAGAATATTCTGTAACGTTCAAAGATTCTCTTAGGAAATTCAAGATTTCAGGCATATATTTGGCCTAGGGACAGACTTATGCACACCTGACTAGGACAGAATCATTGAGTTCTTGCATGAAATGATGGCTTGCATGTTTGTCCCTTCTCCTGACTCTATTCTTTTAGCCACAGCTGGTTTGCATATCTTCCTTTACATATTTTTCTGCAGTTATCTCTCTCTCTCTCTCTCTCTCTCTCTCTCTCTCTCTCTCTCTCTCTCTCTCTCTCTCTCTCTCTCTCTCTCTCTCTCTCTCTCTCTCTCTTTCTCTCTCTCTCTCTCTCTCACCCCCCCATCTCTCCCCTCCCTCCGAGGGAGAGAGAGAGACCATAAAATATGGTAAAAAACAGGGTTTTTACTGAGCCAGTCAGGAGTGCCAGTAATCAAGTAGTTTAATTAATTAGTTTCAGAGTGAGGAATGTTTTCTCAGCTGAAGTAAAACCACAAGTTATGTGCTTCAATCCCAAGTGGGGAAGGAGAGGGAAGGTGGATTACAAACACTCATTTGGTAGTTTCCCATGATAAACCCACAAGTCCCCCAATACAACAGTTCTGGAGTCATGTCTTTGGGGGTCGTGACCATCTCCCCTAGAGTAGAGAACCAGAGTTCTGTGATGGAAACAGGTTCTACAATCCTTGATTCACTTCACTTAAGGTCCAGTGATTGTGAGTGTTGTCAGAGTTTTGATTAATCAGTTTAAGCTGCATTGTGAGCTCCAACTCCTGAGCCAGAGAGGCAGCTCTTGAGAAAACTACATTATTAATATATTCATTATACATATCAATTAATATGAAAATTATAAATTCCTTTCTCAATATATGTACATAGGTATGCAGTATAAGATTTTGGATATGTTTATTATCTCCTATTAGATTGTAGTGTCTAAGGATTTAGGTCTGTGTTCAGTTGGCTGCTCAGAGCAAAGAGGGAAACAAGCCCCCTCCTCCTTTTGACTGAGAGATTGTCACAATACCAGCCTAATAAAGAGCTAGCATCAGAGCCCACAACTCAGGATAAGATTTCCTTTGTAACAGAGGAGTCACCATGACAACCAGAGACAGGGCCCCACTGATACAGCTTTCAACAACACAATTCTTCCTCAGCAAGGCCTCACAGCCTGAAAGGTGGGGCTGCAGACTAGAGCTCTTATTGGGATCTTATCCTCCTCCAAAGACTTTGTCAGCATTCCCTTGTCCCACATTCCCCCAGGACAAAGAAAAAAGAATTAGGATATAGTAAAATT
Organism: Phascolarctos cinereus; assembly: GCF_003287225.1. NCBI lineage: Eukaryota > Metazoa > Chordata > Mammalia > Diprotodontia > Phascolarctidae > Phascolarctos > Phascolarctos cinereus. Next base: position 57,351,248 of record NW_027556291.1, on the reverse strand, counting down.
GGCATGAATTGACACAGGAAGAGCACATTAATCTTTTAAGCACTCCCTTAGAACTCCTCCCCTACCTTCCCCCCACCAGCCTCCATATTCCCAGGAGGGAGGGACCATCTGACCTGTGCACAACTGACTCAGGCCCATGTTAGCTTTCTCCCTGCAATAGAGACTTTGTCACATCTCTCTTCAATTAACAGCAGACATAGTTTCTGCACAGTTACATCAGAAGGAAGAGGGTAGGAGGTGGGTGTTGAAAACATGCTATTTTCTGTCTGGGGCCAGTCCTAGGTTAAAGAGCCCCAGAACTGCAGAAACTATATTCAGATTATAATTTCCAGGGGTGAGGAACTTGTGGCCTCAAGGCCACATGTGGCCCTCTAGGTCCTCAAGTGGGGCCCTTTGACTGAATCCAAACTTCATAGAACAAATCCCTTTAATAAAAGGATTCGTTCTGTAAAACTTGGACTTAGTTAAAAGACTACACCCAAGGACCTAGAAGGACACATGTGGCCTAAAGGCCACAGGGGCCCCACCCCTGCTTCTAGACCTTCTTCACTCTGAGCTTTCAATGACCATAAAATATGGTAAATGCTAATTCAACCAAGACATAGAAAGAAAATAGTGCTAAGGAAGGACCTGGGGAGGAGGCCATGCTTATTGCCTCTCCATCCCAATGCTTGGTATATAGTAGGTGTTTAATAAATAAAAAAAAATGGGTACTTATTGATTGATTAATTGAAGTCCAAACCTAGAGGCCTTTCTTCTATGTCACAATGAATGAGTTGAATTTGCAGGTAGAGAGGAGGAAAAGCATGTCTTGGTGATGGGGTGCTTTGGTGCTTGTGTTTGGGTGCTTGTGCTAGTACCCCAATTTCTCCCTAGCCTCAGAAACACTATCCCTGACAGTTTCTCCCCCACTCAAGGACACTGTGCCTAGCAGTTATTCATGCATGGGCCTCAGCACGACCCTTATCTGTCCCTGGTACAGCTACACAGAGCTGGGCTGCTCAGGCCCCAGCCCTCAGATCATGTCTCTGGAAGCCTCCCAATTCTTTAGTAAGCTCCTGTCTTGTAAGAAAGCTTTCCCTTGTTGCAGAACATTCTCTCATCAAGACAGAGAGAGAGGTGTGCCTTGCCCAGCCCAAGGAGTTTTGTCCTTGGCCAGCCCAAGGACTTTTCCTGCTGCTAGACTCCAAAGATCCATACCTCTGTCATCTCCCTCCCTGTCTGCTATGCTCCCTGTACTTTCCCATCCATAGCCCCCAAAGACACCTTCACCTTTGGATTACCTCATCAGTGTTCCTGGCATTTCTTTCCCATGCTCTTTTCTATATAAACCCTAGCTGCATTCTCAGTCTCTCACAGGATCCTTAGGAATACTTGCCCGCTGAAAAGCATAACAATAAAACTTTGCCACCTTGACTTAAAGAATGCTTGAGTCTGTGAATTCATTCCAGATGACCCGTCCTGTACTCCAGTCTTTGAGGGGTCATAACCTCTCAACCTCTTACACCACACCATTTGTGGCGCCCAATGTGGGGCTAGTCTGAAGTCTCAAGTCTTCTTTGACTCAAGGTAAACCTCCCCCATCCACCAGCCCTGTAGTTGGGTCACCCCTCAAGAGCCTAGGAAGGCTTGCTTGGGCTGGGTCGAGCCTGCAACAGGCTCTAGCGGATTTCCTTCATGACAAGGGACCCCTTGTTGGGAATGTCTCCGGGTTTTTTTCTCCCTCACCAGGATGCTGGTTGAGGCAAGTAGACTAAAGGAGCCAGTCCTTTTTTTGTTTTTTTAAAGGCTTACCAGCAAAGAGCATGGGCTCCCTCTACACCTTGAGATTCACCCTAGGTTATCTTTTACACAATTGGAGAAAGCTCAGTCTCCAAAACCTTGAGGAAAATTTTGCCTGGTCTCCATAAGATCTGGAGAATCACAAAAAATTGTCTGTTTTGTGCAGGGGAAGTCTCTCTGAGTTTTTGGATTATCCCTGTCATTATCTGTTCTGTGTTTGTGTCTGTGTGTGTGATATGAGTGTCCTGTCTGTGTGTAATCTGAAACCCTTTACAGCCAGAGCTGCAGCTGGACTTTGGAATGACATTTTTTTCCTTTTTCTCACCCCCTTTCCCTCCCTGATAACAACAGCCTCAGAGGAGCAGGTGGGTGGGGGAGGGAAAGAGAGAAAAATACTTTATTATTTAGGTTATATGATTGGTAAAAAGCAAGTTGAGAAGGATCCTCGAAGTGTCAGGTCAGAATTAGAAAGAAATAAGGTATGTGCAGTTTTAAAGGGACTGTAATCAAAGTCCATCTGAGGGATAATTAGATAGAAGGCAAGGCAAGAAGGTTTAAGCATGTAGGAGAGAGGAGTATGTGTAGAATGCTTAAGAAAGGCATAATTTATTTGAACAGTGTTAACAGAGGGTTTGAGAGTAAAAGATTTTGAAAGTTTTGGAGAATTGTTAGGGAAAAAAAATTCTTTCTCCCTCTCTCTCTTTACATTCCAACCTTGGCCAAGTTGTTAAATGTAGAAGAGAGAAAGATAAGGAAAGAAGAGGTGAATCTTTTCCTAATCTTTTCTGCCTCATAAAAAAGTTTTTGTGTACTGGAATGCAACCAAAAGGTAATTTAATTCATTCTGGTAATATAAATATTAACTACCTTAATTAGATGTGACCAGTATGCAATGTCAATGGTGAAAAGATGCCTGATTTTCTTTGTAAGGAAATTTGGAAATGCATTCAACAGAATTGGAGTCTTCAGATTGGCAATGTGTTTGTTTCAAGTTTTAAAAATCTAGTATTGTTCCAAATTGGTAAACTTTTGTATTGTTTTGTCAAGCAGTTTTTCATAATTTGGATGTTATTAAAGTATGAACTTAAAGAAACTACAGTGGGAAAACTATGTAAAACCAGTTATATTATTTTGTCAGCCCTGCTAATCCTGTTCTGTAATGTTTTATAATTGTCATTTAGTAAACTAGGTATTTCCACCTTTACCTGTAATTAAAGAAGGGCTTATAGCTAAAACAGTTTGACTATCACTTATGAAAGTTATAAGATTGTTAAATAATTATTTGAAGTTACTGTTTTAATGTTAAAACCTAAAATTGTTAATTGATTACTGTGTGAAAAGGAGGGAATTGGGTAAAAGCCTTATCCAGATTGGTTCTGCCCATTCAAAACAGTCCTCCTTGGGATAAAGAAGTCGGCAGACAGGGGCACCAGGATCAGCCCCTCCCTGGGGTATAAGGCAATTCCCCTTACTTTGTAAATTTGCCCTGGTCCCTGGAAAAAAATCTGTGTGGGCAAGGTCATCTGCTCTGAGAAAAGAACTTGTTTAGAGTTCCTAAGCAATGAACTTAGCTTGCTGAGAAGTTTATGTACAATAGATAGAAATGATTTCTAATGATTGGCTTTTATACCAGGACAAGTTTAAATTTGAGAAAGAAAGACGTTAAGTGAAATCTCTTATGTATGTGAGTCCTGGTAAATCTTTATTGCTTATTGCAACTCCATGGGAGTAAAATTAACTGTATCTTGCTTTAAGCTGTGATTAGTGAAACTTGCTGTTTGGGGTAAAAGGCTCTTGGGAATATAAGTAATTTTATTTTGAATTTGAATTTGGGTATAGTTGTCTGTGTCTGAGAGAAATGCTACAAGCTACTCAGGACAGGTGGAGGTCTACTTAGACAGAATGTGATTCATTTAGGAAAAAAGCTGTGAGGACAATCTTAGCCTCAATCTAGGATGGGATCCTCCTGGCTCAGTTTCCTGATTGTGTTTCTTTGAGAAGGAATATTTCCCACCTGACTATTCCTGAGTCTGGCTATGTTGTGAAATTGATACTGCATGATTGGAGAACTGTGACTGTTATCTGAATTCAAACAGAGCTAAGGATTTTCTATCCTGTCATATTTGGATGTCATATGTCCCTGCCTTTTCCCTTTTATAGTAGATTTCTCTGATCCGAGCAAGTGGTCAGTAAAAGATATCAGCACAATATAAGTATGTGAAATTTTGCTGTTTTGATCTGAATTTGTAGTCATCCCATGGCCTAAGTAAAATTAGTGTTTGAATTTATCATATGTAAAAGATTCAATTTCTGGTATAATTAGAGAAGGATAAACAAGTTTGTGGAACAAGATTATGTATCTATTCAGTTGTGAGGTTAAAGTTAGGAACCTCTTTTGTTTAAGGCAGTTTTTGCAAGAGCCCCCCTCCCTAAGGTAACCACCTCAGAGGTCTTTGCCACCCCTTTTATACTGGCCACTCCTTTAAGGGAAAATTTTTCTATCTCAGCATCCTGTTTCTCAACAGGGAATTATTCCCTTGCTTGGGAGACAAGCCCTACAGCCACTGTACAGGTAAAGACCCTTGCCTGGGGAGGGATTGTAAATGTCTCTGCTGGTCTCTTGACTTGCACCACCTGTAATGATGCCTACAGTGATGTGTCCCCAGAACTTTACCTCTGCCAGCTGTACCACCTGTTCTGAGGGAACACTCCCTACTTGCACCTATGACCAAATTCTTCCTGCCACTCTCCTAGTAGGTATTTCTTACTTAACCTTCTCTTCTCAGTTGACACACAATGTTACTGCTCCCTTCTAGCTACAACACTCTTATTGATCTTTTGAAAGTTTCTCTCTTACCTCTAATATTGGCATGTAATCATACTGATCCATGGGGGCATCCATGCTCAGTACCTTTTATAAACAGGCCCCATCTGTACCCCTAAGGGATACTCCTTCCTTTGTGGGATGGGTGGGCCAGGTGGTGAGGATTCTGGGGAATAAGTAAAGCAAAATGCCACTACTTGGCAGGACCCCAGGACTGTTGTTCTGGCCACCTAGTGTTTAACATCTTATAAGGATTTTGGTGTGTGCTCCCTTGGATTTTTGGCACCACCTCTGACCATTTTCAATATTACTAAACCCAGCACCTCCACCCTAACAAGAGTGAAGCATGGGTTCTGGGACAATGTTCTCTGGTACCTTAAAAGGGAGCAGAGTATCTCATGCCTTGGTATGGACATTTACAACATGAGTTTATTCTTTCAAACCTGACAGTTACCAACAGCTTATAGTCTCTGGGACATTCAGCAACCTCTGGATTCCCTCAATAGGACTGGAGAAAGTCACCTGGAGGTGAGACATCCATGAAAACTTTAGTACACCAGGGTCATCCTCTTCTTGGGGATCCTGGGTTCTATGTTAACTACTATTCTTGTCCCACTCCTGATTATATTCCTTTTACTTCTTTTTGGCCTTGTCTGCTTAATCTCCTTGCCAGATTTGTTTCCTCTAGGCTCAGTGCCCTCCATTTCCAGATGACTGCTCAGACTGGGTGCCAACCTCTGTCCCAGACCACAGCCCATCGCCCCTTGGACTTGGCATCGGACAAGTTGCAGACAATGGCTAGAGAACCGACTCCTTGACTAGAGGGACCCCTGGAAGCAGGGACAGCTCTATGCCCAATCCCAGCAGGAAGCAGTTTCAGAAGCTGAGACCTTTGTCCTTCACCCCAAAAGATTTTGGGTCCCATCTGTTTAAGGGGGAATGATGGGGTGCTTTGGTGCTTGTGTTCGGGTGCTTGTGCTTGTACTTGTACCCCAATTTCTCCCTAGCCTCAGAAACACTATCCCTGACAGTTTCTCCCCAGCCCAAGGACACTGTGCCTAGCAGTTATTCATGCATGGGCCTCAGCACAACCCTTATCTGTCCCTGGTACAGCTACACAGAGCCGGGCTGCTCAGGCCCCAGCCCTCAGATCATGTCTCTGGAAGCCTCCCAATTCCTTAGTAAGCTCCTGTCTTGTAAGAAAGCTTTCCCTTGTTGCAGAACATTCTCTCATCAAGACAGAGAGAGAGGTATGCCTTGGCCAGCTCATCTTTTCTTATAGCACAATACTATTCCATTACATTCATATACCACAGCTTGTTCAGCCATTCCCCAGCTGATGGGCATCCCCTCAATTTCCAATTCTTTGCCACCACAAAAAAAGCTGCTATAAATATTTTTGTATGTGTGTACATTTGTATATATAAAAATATATATTTTTTTCCATTTGTATGATCTCTTTGGGATATAGACCTAGAAGTGATATTGCTGGGTCAAAGGGTATACACAGTTTTATAGCCTTTTGTGCACAGTTCCAAATTGCTCTCCAGAATGGTTGGATCAATTCACAACTCCACCAACAATGCATTAGTGTTCCAATTTTGCCACATTTTCTCCGGCACTTACCAAAAAAAATAACTTCTTAAAAATTAGAATTGGGCAAGTGGAAGCCAATGACTCCGAGATACCAAGAATCAATCTAACAAAATCAAAAGGATGAAAAAGTAGAAGAAAATGAAAAATACCTCACTGGAGAAAACTGATTTGGAAAATAGATCCAAGAAAGGTGATCTAACAATTATTAGACTACCTGAAAGCCATGAGAGCCTAGACAGCATCTTTCAAGAAATTATCAAGGAAAAGTGCCCTGAGATCCTAGAACCAGAGGATAAAATAGAAATTGAAATAATCTGCTGATCGCTTCCTGAAAGAGATCCCAAAATGAAAACTCCCAGGAATATTTTAGCCAAATTCCAGAACTCTCAGATCAAGGAGAAAATATTGTAAGCAGCCAGAAAGAAGCAATTCGAATACTGAGGACTCACAGTCAGGATTGCCCAGGATTTAGCAGCTTTTACATTAAAGGATTGGAGGGCTTAGAATATGATATTCTAGAAGGCAAAGAAGCTTGGATTACAACCAAAAATCAACTATCCAGCAAAACTGTGCATATTCTCTCGAGGGCGGGGGGAATGGACATTGAATGAAATAGGGGACTTCCAAAACAAATGTGATTTTCTAATACAAGACTCAAGAGAAGCATAAAAAAGGTAAAGAAAGAAAAAAAACATGTTATTCAATAAGGTTAAACTGTTTATAACCCTAAACAAGAAGAGTATACTTGTAACTCTTAAGAACTGTATCTCTATTTGGGTATTTAGAAGGAGTATACATAGACAGAATGTGTGGGCATAAGTTGACTTTGATGAGACAATAGGAAAAAAAAATTAAGGGGTGAGAAAGAGGATTGCACTGGGAGAAGAAGGAAGGAAGAGGCAGAATGGAACAAATTATATCACATGAAGAATCATAAAGACTTATTAGAGTAGAGGGAAAGAAGGGAGGGGGGTGAACATTATTTGAACCTTACTCTCATTGGATTTGGCTCAAAGAGGAAAAAACATACACACTCAGTTGGATATAGAAATCTGTCTTACCCTATAGGGAAGTAGGAGGGGAGGGGGGGGTTAGAAAAAAGGGAACTGATAGAAGGGAGCAAAGACTGAGGGAGGCAATGGTTAGAAAAGAAACACTGGTGAGGAAGCATGGTGAAAGGAGAGAGAGAAAAAAGTATAAATGGGGGAAAATAGGATGGAGGGAAATGAACAATTAGCATTCATCACTGTGAATGTGAATGGGATGAACTCTCTCATAAAATGGAGGCAGGTTGCAAAGTGGATTAAAAACCAGAATCCTACAATATATTGTTTACAAGAAACACATTTAAAACAAAGAGACCCAGACAAAGTAAAGGTAAAAAGGCTGGATCAGAATACATTATGGTTCAGCTGAAGTAAAAAGAAAAAGTAAGGGGTATCAATCTTGATGTCAGACAAAGCAAAAGAAAAAGTAAATCTAATAAAAAGAGATAAACAAGGAAGCTACATCTTGCTAAAAGTTACTATATACAATGAAGTAATATCAACATATATGCACTAAATGGTATAGGATCCAAATTTCTAAAGGAGAAGTTAAATAAGCTGCAAGAGGAAATAGACAGCAAAACTAAACTAGTGGAGGACTTCAAATATGCCCTCTCAGAACTAGATAAATCCAGTGACAAAATAAACAAAAAAGAAGTAAAGGAGGTGAACAGAATTTTAGAAAAGCTAGATATGATATACCTCTGGAGAAAACTGAGTGGAGATAGTAAGGAATATATTTTTTTCTCAGTGGTACATGGCACCCACACAAAAACTGATCACGTATTAGGGTATAAAAACCTCACAAGCAAATGCAGAAGGGCAGAAAATTAAATAATCTCCCTTTCAGATCAAGATGCAAGAAAAATTTCATTTAATAAAAGGCCATGGAAAGATAGATTAAAAATTAATTGAAAACTAAATAATGTAATCCTATAAAAATAAGTGTGTCTAAAGAAATAATCAATAATTTCACTAAAGAGAATGACAATAATGAGAAAACACACCAGCCAAAATGCAGCCAAAATGGTTCTTAGGGTAAAATTTATATCTCGAAATGCTTATGTCAATATAATAGAAAAAGAGCAGATCAATGAATTGGACATACAACTAAAAAAGGCAGAAAAAATTAAAAATCCTCAATTAAATACCAAATTGGAAATCCTGAAAATCAAAGCATAGATTAATAAAATTGAAAACAAAAAAAAAAACCATTAAACTAATAAATAAAACTAAGATCTGGTTTTAGGCAAAATAACAATGGAATAGATAAGCCATTGGTTAATTTGATTTTAAAAAAGTAAGAAGAAAACCAAATTACCAGTATCAGAAATGAAAAGGGTGACTTTACCACCAATGAGGAGGAAATTAAAGCAATAATTAGGAGCTATTTTGCCCAACTGTATGCCAATACATCTGACAATTTACATCAAATGGATGAATATTTACAAAAAATATAAATTGCCCATATTAACAGAAGAAGAAAACCCATTAAGGCCATTAAGCCCATTTTAGAAAAAGAAGTTGGTCAAGTTATGAATGAACTCTCTAAGACAAAATCCCCAGGACCAGATGCATTCACAAGTAAATTCTACCAAACTTTTATTTTTATTATTATTTTTTTTTTAGTGAGGCAATCAGAATTGAGTGACTTGCCCAGGGTCACATAGCTAGTAAGTGTCAAGTGTCTGAGGTCAGATTTGAACTCAGGTCCTCCTGAGCTGGAGCTCTATCCACTGTACCACCTAGCTGCCTCTTCTACCAAACTTTTAAAGAACAATTAATTCTAATACTATACAAACTATTTGGGAAAATAGGAAAAAGAGTCCTACCAAATTCCTTTTATGACACAAATATGGTGTTTATACCTAAATGAGGAAGAGACAAAATAGAGAAGATAAACTATAGACCAAATTCCCTCATTAATATTGGTGCAAACATTTTAAATAAAATACTGTCAAGGAGATAATAGGAATATATCATTAAGATCATACACTATGATGAAGGGGGATTTATACCAGGAATTCAGGGCTAGTTCAATATTCAGAAAACAATCAGTGTAAGTGACCACATCAATAAGAAAACCAACATTTGATTACCTTAATAGATGCAGAAAAAGAGGGGTTTTTTTCTTGATTAATTTATTTATTTTTAGTTTTCAACATTCACATCCACAAGATTTTGAGTTCCAAAATTTTCTCCACATCTCGTCCCTCCTCCAACCCCAAGACAGAATGCATTCTGAATAGCCTTTCCTCTAATCTGCCTTGCCTTCTGTCTCCCCCTTCTTCTCTTATACCCTTCCTTTTCTATTTTCCTGTAGGGCAGGATAGATTTCTATAGCCCATTGTCTGTATTTCTTATTTCCCAGTTGCATGTGAAAACAATTTTTTAACATTTGTTTATAAAACTTTGGGTTCCAAATTTTCTCCCCCCCTCACTCCCCACCCACCCTCATTGAGAAGGCAAGCAACTCGATATAGGTTATACTTGTAGTCATGCAAAACACTTCCATGGTAGTCATGCTGTGGAAAACTAAGTATAATTCCCTTCATCCCATCCTACCCCCCCTCATTTATTCTATTGTTTTTTGACCCTGTCCCTCCTCAGAAGTGTTTGCTTCTGATTACTCCTTCCCCCAATCTACCCTCTCCTCTATCATCCCCACTCTCTCATCTCCTTCCCCCGCTATTTTCCTGTAGGGTAAGATAGCTTTCCATACCCCATTGAGTATGTACATTATTCTCTCCTTAAGCCAAATCTGAGGAGAATAAGATTCAGTTATTCCCTCTCACCTTCCCTCACTTGCCCTCCACTGCAAAAGCCTTTTCTTCTCTGTTTTATGTGAGATAATAGACCCCATTCTACCTCTCCCTTTCTCCTCCCAACATAATCCTCTCTCACCCCTTAATTTTATTCTCCAGATACCACTCCTTCATCTTTGACTCACCCTGTGCCCTTTATCTATCAATCTATCTATACATATAATTTTTTTCCTCCAACTACCCTAATACTGACAGAGGTCTCATGAGTTACGAATATTATCTTTCCATGTAGGAATGTGAACAGTTCAACCTTAGTAAGTCCCTTGTGATTTTTCTTTCCTGTTTACCTCTTCATGTTTCTCTTGAGTCTTGTATTTGAAAGTCAAATTTTCTATTTAAGCTCTGGTCTTTTCATCAAGAATGCTTGAAAGTCCTCTATTTCATTGAAGGTCTTTTTTTCCCTCCAAAACATTATGCTCAGTTTTGCTAGGTAAGTGATTCTTGATTGTAATCTTAGCTCTTTTGCCCTCCAGAATATCATATTCCATGCCATCTGGTCCCTTAATGTAGAAGCTGCTAAATCCTGTGTTATTTTAATAGTGTTTCCACAATATGTGAATTGTTTCTTTCTGGCTGCTTGCAGTATTTTCTCCTTGACCTGGGAACTCTGGAATTTGGCTGCAATATTCCTAGGAGTTTTCCTTTGGGTATGTCTTTCAGGAGGTGATTGGTGGATTCTTTCCATTTCTATTTTACCCTCTGGTTCTGGAATATCAGGGAAGTTTTCCTTGATAATTTCTTGAAAGATGATGTCTAGGCTCTTTTTTTGATCATGGCTTTCAGATAGTCCAATAATTTTAAAATTATCTCTCCTGCATCTATTTTCCAGATCAGTTGTTTTTCCAATGATATAGTTCACATTGTCTTCTATTTTTTCATTCTTTTGGTTTTGTTTTACAATATCTTCATTTCTCATAAAGTCACTACCTTCCATTTGCTCCATTCTGATTTTTAAGGAAATATTTTCTTCAGGGAGCTTTTGGACTTCCTTTTTCATCTGGCCAATTCTGCTTTTTAAGGCATTCTTCTCATTGGCTTTTTGGACTTCTTTTGCCACTTGAGTTAGGCTATTTTTTAAGGTGTTATTTTCTTCAGTATTTTTTGAGTCTCCTCTAGCAAGCTGTTGACTTGTTTTTCATGAATTTCTTGCAGCACTCTCATTTCTCTTCCCAGTTTTTCATCTACTTCTCTTACTTGCTTCTCAAAATCCTTTTTGACCTCTTCCATGGCTTGGGACCAATTCATAGTTTTCTTGGAGGCTTTGGATGTAGGAGCTTTGACTTTGTTGTCTTCTTCTAGTTGTATGTTTTGATCTTCTTTGTCACCAAAGAAAGATTCTATGGTCTGACTTTTTTGTGAGGTTTGCTCACGATCTCAGCAAATTACTGAGTAATTAAACTCAATTTAAACTCTTTGTTAAGGTAGAAGTTTGCTTATAGTGTGGAGAATGAGAATGCACTGTCCCAAACTTCGGGGGTTTTGTGTAGCTGTTTTCAGAGATACTTGTAGGGATATGTAAGTTTTCAGTTCTTCCAAGGTGGTATGATCAAGGGCAAGGTATTTTCTTTTCTACCTTGGAACTGTGAGGAGGATTCTATCTGCACCACCACCACAAGCTTCACCATGCCAGCGCTCCTCCTTGCCCCAGGACCGCCACACAGAACTGTGACCCAGATCCAAGAACAGGCAAAGGAAGAGAAACCTGCCTCAGCAGCAGCAGCAAAGAGATTCCTGCAATCCTTCTCTGATCAGCCACTTGATTCCCCCTCAGTCTGTGGGCCAGAAGCTCTGGAAGCAGCCACCAGCCAGGGGCTGCAACAGGACTGGGGCTGGGATCAAGCTCTTCTCTCATTGCAATCAGACTGACTTTTCCTATTGACCTTCTAAGTTGTCTTTGGCATTCATAGGTTGACAAGTCTGGAAACTGCCACAACTGCCCATGATTCAGTCCCCTGAGGCCTGCTCCAGGTTCACTGAGGCCTGGTTTTTGCCTGTGCACCCATGCTGAACATTGTTTGTCTCCCAGCCTGGCATGATAGACCTTTCTAATCAACCTTCCAGGTTGTCTTGGGCTGGAAATTTTTTTCACTCTGTCTTTTTGTGGGTTCTGCTGCTCTACAATTTGTTTAAGCCATTTTTTGCAGGTATCTGGAGGGGGTTTGAGGGAGAGCTCAAGCAAGTTGCTGCTTTTGCTCCACCACCTTGGCTCTGCCCCCCCCCCCCGAAAAAGCTTTTGACAAAAATATAACACCCCTTCCTATTAAAAATAAACATTTATAGGGCATAGAAATAAATGGAGCATTCCTTAAAATGATAAGTAGTATGTATCTAAAAGTACTAGCAAGCATTATCTGTTATAATCTAGACTCCTTCCCTAAAAGATCAGAGGTGAAGCAAGGATGCTCATTATCACCTCTATTATTCAATAATGTATTAGAAATGCTAGCTATAGCTATAAGAAAAGAAAAAGAAATTGAAGAAAGTAAAATAGGCAATGAGGAAACAAAACTATCACTTTGCATTTGATATGATGGTATATCTAGAGAATCCTAGAGAATCAACTAAAAAACTACTTCAAACAATCAACAACTTTAGCAAAGTTGTAGGATATAAAATAAGCACATATAAACCATCAGAATTTCTATATATTACCAACAAAGCCCAGCAGCATGAGATAGAAAGAGAAATTCCATTTAAAATAACTACAGACAATATAAAATACTTGAGAGTCTGTCTGCCTAGATAAACTCAGGAACTCTGTGAACACAATTACAAAAACACTTTTAACAGAAATAAAGTCATATCTAAACAAGTGGACAAATATCAATTGCTCAAGAGTAGGCTGAGTTAATATAAAAAAGACAATTCTACATAAATTAATTTACTTATCCAGTGCCATACCTTTCAAACTACCAAAAATTATTTTATGGAGCTAGAAAATATAATAACAAAATTCATCTAGAAGAACAAAAGGTCAAGAATATCAAGGGAATTAATGAAAAACAATGCAAAAGAAAGTGTCCTAGCCATTCCATATCTAAAACTATATTATAAAGCAGCAATCGTCAAAAGTATTTGGTACTGACTAAGAAATAGAGTGGTGGATCTGTAGAATTGATTAGGTATATGAGACGCAGGAGCAAATCAACATACTATGTATTGTTTGATAAACCCAAAGAACCCAACTTCTCAGGCATGGACCAACATCTGACATACTATACTATGATAAGATCAAAATGGGTACATGATTTAGACATAAAGGATTATACCATAAGCAAATTAATAGAGCAAAGAATTGTTTCCCTGTCAAATCTATGGAGAAAGGAAGAATTTGTGACCAAACAAGAGATAGAGAGCATTATGAGATGTAAAATGGATAGTTTTGATTACATAAAATTAAAAAGTTTTAGCACAAACAAAACCAATGCATCCAAGATTAGAAGGGAAGCAGAAAACTGGGAAAGAATTTTTATAACCAGTGTTTCTGATAAGGGCCTCATTTCTAAAATATATAGAGAACTAAGTCAAATTCATAAGAATACAAGCCATTCCCTAATTGATAAATGGTCAAAGGATATGAACAGACAATTTTCAGATGAAGAAATTAAAGCTATCTAAAGTCATATGAAAAAATGCTCTAAATCGTTATTGTGTAGAGAAATGCAAATTAAAACACTACTCTAAGGTACCACCTCACACCTATCTGATTGGCTAATATGACAGAAAAGGAAAATGATAAATGTTGGAAGGGATGTGGGAAATTGGGAAACTGTTGGTGGTGCGGTGAACTGATCCAACCTTCCAGGAGAGCAATTTGGAACTATGGCCAAAGGGCTATAAAACTGTGCATACCCTTTGACCCAGCAATACCACTTCTAGGGCTTTATCCCAAAGAGATCATACACATGGGAAAAAGACCCACATGTACAAAAACATTTATAGCAGCTCTTTCTATGGTAGCAAAGAATTGGAAATCGAGGGGGTGCCCATCAATTGGGGAATGGATGAACAAGTTGTGTTATATGAATGCAATGGAATACTATTGTGTTATAAGAAATGACAGGCAGATGGATTTCAGAAAAACCTGGAAATACTTATATGAACTGATGCTGAGTGAAATGAGCAGAACCAAGAGAGTATTTTACACAGTAACAGTAATGCTGCGTGATGATAAACTATGATTGACTTAACTCTTCTCAGCAATACAATTTTAAGACAATTCCAAAAGACTCCTGATGGAAAATTCTCTCCAACTTCAGAGAAAGAAGGGATGGAGTCTGAATGCAGAACAAAGCATAGTGTTTTCACTTTTTTTGTGTGTGTGCTTTTTTCCCTTTTGGTCTGTTTCTTCTTTCCCAACATGCCTAATATGGAAATATGTTTTATATGTTAGCGCATATATAACCTATATCAAATTGCTTGCTGTCTTAGGGAGGAGGGAGGGGAGGTGGAAGGGGAGTATGTTTGAATTCATAACTTTATAAAAATGACTGAAAAATTGTCTTTACCTGTAATTGAAAGATATAAAGTACTATTGAAAATAATATTTATCTAAAATCAATATAGTATTTTAATATAATTATGTATTTTTCTTGGTTTTATTATTAATGTGGCTTATTATATTTGTAATTTTTCTTAATATTGAACCAGACTGGCATTCTAACATAAATGCAATCTGGCCAGAGTAAAATCTTTGTAATTTGTTCTGGTAGCTTCTCTGCCAATATTTTATTCAGTATTTTTATACTGATAGTCATCAAAGAGAATGATATGTATGGAAAATGGTTGGGGATGTTGCTTCTGCATGTCACTCAATCGGGGGTGGATGCCTTTGTGACTGTATTTGAGTCAGTTTGGATTGGGAGGGAGTGTGGGAAATGGCTGGTTTTCATTTCTACTGGGGTGCAGTCTGGGGGATAGGTGAAAGTTGAACAAAGGTTACTTTAAAAAGCCATAAAGTGTAATTGGTGGTTGAATGGACTGCCCCTGGAGGGCTGGTTCTGAGCTTGGGTGTGGATTGACACATCTGTGTCCCAGGCACAGTGGGTGCAGACATACTCAAATAAGGGTAAAATTAAATAAGGGCAGGGATGGCCAAATTGTGGGGAATGAGAGATGTAATTAGGGGCAGAAACTCACGTGGGGAGATTGGGCACTTTGGTTAGGCTGTAACCTCTCTAGTATCTAGCCAATGGGGAAATGGAGAAGGAAATTCGAAGGGGGAATAGGGAATAAAAAGGTGCGCATGGGTCAACACACATACTCTCATATGCGCTCTTTTATATGTGGGATGCCCAGCCTTCCCCAGATAGTTAATGAATGGAATGCTGAAATAGTGAAGCCCCCTTAGTATAGGATAAAAGCTGACCCCGACCTACATTTGTCAGAAGCTGCCTCACTGAGAAAGCAGAGTGTCACGAGTAGATCAGGTGACAGAGCCACAACTTGTTCACCCAGATTCTATCCCTCCTCAGGCCCCCTCCCTCATTGTTGAAGCAAACTATTCCTTGTTTCTTGCCCTGTTTGTCCTTGGTGCTGAGGAGAAGTTTCTGGGCTTAGACTGTGAGCTCCAAAGCCCAGCCAATGGGAAGAAGAGCCAGTGGGTGGGTGGGGTTCCACATTAGGGTCTATATAAACTTGCTGTGAGCTATGCGCTCACACACTCCCTTGCTGGGATGTGTCTTTTCTCATGAGAAAGTAATAAAACTCCTTTTTGCCTTTCTTAAGAAAAGTCTCTAACTGATTATTAAAAGGGGGTTCATAAACACCCCACACATTAATAAAGCTTCTTCCTAATTCAATAATGGCTTCATGGAATTTGTGATGCAGATAACAGTATCTCATATTCTTTCTTTGACTTTTCTGGCCCTGATTTTTGGTATTTAAAATCATATTTTTATCATGGGAGTTTCCTTATTTTTTTGCTTTTTGGTGAGGCAGTCGGGGTTAAGTGCCTTGCCCAGTGTCACACAGCTAGTAAGTGTCAAGTGTCTGAGAATGAATTTGAACTAAGGTCCTCCTGAGCTCTATCCACTGGGCAATCTAATTGCCCCAAGTTTCCCTATTTTAAGAGACAATTTATGTAAAACTGAGGTTAGTTTTTCTTTAAAGGTCCTTTGTCTCAGAGGTGGGATGCAGGTCTCTGTGAAGACCCTGACCAGTGAGACCATCACCCCTAAATTGGAGCCCAGTGACACCATTGAGAACATCAAGGCAAAGATCCAGAACAAAGAAAGCATCCCCCCAGATCAGCAAAGGTTGATCTTTGCCAGAAAGTAGCTTAAAGATGGGTGTACCCTGTCTGAATACAATGTTCAGAAAGAATCCACCCTGCAGTTGGGGCTGTGCTTGAGGGGAGGTGTCTAAATTTCGTCAAGTTTCTTTCAAGCTTTTGCGTAAGTTCATTGCACTTTTCTTTCAATAAAGTTGTTGCATTCCCTCCCACCCCCCAAAAAATTTGCTAGAATTCCCTTGTAAATCCATTTGCCCCTTGGGTTCCTTCTTTCCCTCCCCCAACCTTTGCAAGTTCATTTATGGTTTGTTTAATTTCTTTTTGTTCTGTTAATCTGGGTTCTTTATGTTTTTGTAAATATTCATCCATTTATCAGTTTTGTTGACATAAAATTGGGCAAAAGAGTTTCTGCTAATAATTTCCTTTATTTCATCTGCCTCAGGTCTCTCTCCACTCCAATCCATCCTACATGCAGCCACCAAAGTGATTATCCTAAAGCACAGGTCTAACTATACTACCACAACCCCTCTTCTCCCTCCTCCCTCATCCCTGACCCAAACCACTGGCTCCCTTTTGCCTTCAGGATCAAACACAAAATCCTCTGTTTGGCATTCAATGCCCTTCCTTATCTAGGCTCCTCCTCCCTATCTTCCCAGTCTTCTTGGCCTGTTTAGTCTCTTCAATCCACTGACACTGTCCTTCTGGCTGTTCCACCACCAGGACACTCCATCTCTGGCTTTGGGCAGCTTCTCTTACTCTCCTCCCTGCCTGGAATATGCTCTCCCCCCTCATCTCTGCTTCTTGGCTTCTCTGGCTTCCTTCGAGTCCCAGCTAAAATCCCATCTTTTACAGGAAGCTTTTCCCCATCATTCTGAATTCTAATGTCTTCCCTCTGTTTATTATTTCCTATTTTTCCTGTAAGTAGCTCCTTTGTACATATTTGTTTGCTTATTATCTCTCCCCTTTAGATTGTGAGCTCCTTGAGTGCAGGAACTGTCTTTTGCCTCTTTTTCTATCCCCAGTGCTCAGCACCGTACCTGACACATAGTAGGCACTTATTAAATGTTAATCGACTGATCTTCATCCCTTTTTCCCATTAAAATAAAATAAAAATCCTAGCAATTTGGTTGTCCTTTAAAAAGCAATCAATTAGCTGTTTGTTTTGACCAAATTTTATTCATTTCTTCTTTTGTTTTCAGAACTTTTCTGTATGTGCAGTTGTTTTTTTTTCTATTTGTTTCTTTTCCAAGTTTTTTTCTTTTGATCTTTCCGATTTCTTTTTTATTCATGAATATATTTGGAGAGATGAATTTTAGATAAGCATTGCTTTCCTTGAATCCTGAAAATTTGGGTATGGTGGCTCATTTTATCAGTTTATTCTATGAGATGATCTCTACTTTTTCTGATTTGTCCTATGTGCGTTTTGTTTTCCACCTTTTGCTCAGGTGCTCTCCAGATATTGACTGCCTGACTGACTGATTTGATCTGCTGGGACCCCATCCCCTGCGCAGCGTTATGGCCTGCGTTCCATAGGCTGAATCAAGCCCCGCCTCCATCGGTGACGTCACGGGGCTCCTCCTTTCTGCGGTTTTCACCTGCCTGGGGCCCCCAGCATTCTGTGAAAAGAGGCCGCCAACGGAAGCAGCCAGAGCTCCGTCCGCCTCCCATCCTCCCCGCCCCCACCCCAACCCCACCCCCTCTCCCCCCTCCCCGGGCCTGCCTGATCCTCGGTGAGAGTCCCCTGTCTGTGGGAGGTAAGTAAGAGCCCCCAGGGCGCCCCTTTTACTCCCTTCTTTCCCTCCCCAGAACCCCGGGGGGGCCGTGTAGGTGTGGGCTCCCCTCACCCCACCCTCACCCCCAGACCTCAATCCCGGGCCTTTTGGACTTTACCCATGGATGGATCCGCAGAGGGAGGGATGGAGTTCTTCCGAGAACTCAGCCGGTAATTTCCACCCCCACGCCTTCCGCAGCGCCCCCCCCCAGCCTCTCCATGGTGCCCGCCCCCCTCCCCTATCCCCTCTATGGAGCGCGGCCCAGAAGGTGGGACTATTGGGGGTGGGATGGGGAAAGAAAAGCCAGTCTATGAAATACCTCTTATTTTTGCATCCTTTCATTTTATGCATTCATTCTTTATGCATGCATGCATGCATACATTTATTATTATTCTGGACTCAACAAACGCCTGATGAAATAAACATTTCCATGCATATCATACAACAGAAAATGTGTATGGTCCGTGCACCTGTTGATCTTTGTCATCTATAGCTTATTATTTTTTTTTTTAATATATAGCAAGTTCGATATGTATTTTAAAGCTGCCTTGTTTCTTTTGGGCCTTCTCGTCTGTTCAGTTTTTTTTTTTTAAGATGGCTTAGTGACTGTTTTTTGTTGTCGTTTTTCCTTTTTCCCCACCTCTGTTTTCTCTGCCTCTGTCACCCCACCTCATTAAAAGAAAGAAAGAAAGAAAGAAAGAAAGAAAGAAAGAAAGAGAGAGAGAAAGAGAGAAAGAAAGAAAGAAAGCTTTTGTAACAAATATGCATAGTCAAAACAAATCTCCACTTTGGCTGTGTCTGAAAATGTATCCTATTCTGCATCTATACTTGTTAAGATATGGGTCCCATACTTTATCATCAATCTTAGGATCTTAATTGGTCATTGCATCAATCAGAGTTGTGAAGCCTATCACAAGGGCAAAACCCACCTCTTTTAGGCTCACTGGACTGCGTGCAGAGCTAATATAGCTTTATGAGGCCTGCAGGTATGGACACCTCCCCAACTTAAATACTTAAAAATGCACAAAAGGGTAGTTCCTATATAGGACTTCTAAGCAATTTAATTAGACTGGGAAGAGTAATTCTTTTAAAGTTTTTAAAATTTATTTTTACAAGCATTTATTAACACTTCATCCCAGTGGCACCCCTTTCCCCACAACAACAGCAACAGTGACAAAACCCTCACAATAAATATGCATATTCTAGCAAAACCAGTTCTTATCTTGACTATGTCCAAATAGGCAAGTGTCATTCTGGATTTTCAGTCTATCACCTCTCTGGCAGGAGGTGGGTAGCATGATTCATCTGCAGCCCTCTGGACTGCATTAATTAAAAACTTTTAAAGATTTTTTCTTCCCATATTGTTATTGTCATTGTGGAAGTTGTTCTAGTCCTGATAACTTCAATCTGTATCAAATCTTAAAGAATTCTTTCCAGTTTCCTCTGAAACTGACCATTCTTATGGCACAATAAAATATTATCCTGCCATTATGGTCATAGACCACAATTTATTTAGTTGTTTACCTGTAGGTGGACACCCCTTTAGTTTCCAGTTTTTGGCTACTTCAAAAAGCCCTCCTATAAATATTTTTG
Source organism: Phascolarctos cinereus (assembly GCF_003287225.1). Taxonomy (NCBI): domain Eukaryota; kingdom Metazoa; phylum Chordata; class Mammalia; order Diprotodontia; family Phascolarctidae; genus Phascolarctos; species Phascolarctos cinereus. The sequence goes on along the minus strand of NW_027556291.1, from coordinate 57,331,578 downwards.
TATGTATGGGTTCTTTTCCTTTTTCTCTGCTCCCCATGTGGTCCCAGAGGTGGTACAGTCGGGCCAGAATTTAGTAACCTTTGGGGTACAGTTATAACTTGCTTCCCAGTGTGTCTGGACCAATTTGCATCTCTGCTAGCAATGATTTCTGTGTGCCTATTTTCCTGCAGCCTCTGAAACATTTGTCATTTTGCTCATTAATAGTCAATAAACATTTATTAAGCTCCCACTACGTGCCATCCACTGTACAAAGCACTGGGGATACAAATACTAAAAAGAAAAACAGTCTCTGTGTCAAGGAGTTTACAATCTAATGGAGAAAGATAACACACACACACAAGCTGGTGTGTGTGTGTGTTGTGTGTATGGTTTCATTTTTCATCCTTACCACCAAGTCTGATGGGTGGCAAAGTTGCTTTAATTTGCATTTCTCTAATTATTAGTAACTTGGAGCATTTTATCTTATGGTTGTTGATTGCTGGGATTTCTTCCTTTGAAGAAAAATTTTTATAGCCTTTGATCTTTTATCTATTTTTTAAAGGCAGTTGGGGTTAAGTGACTTGCCCAGGGTCACACAGCTAGTAAGTGTCAAGTGTTTGGTCTGAGGCTGAATTTGAACTCAGGTCCTCCTGACTTCAGGGCCATGCTCTATTCACTGCGCCACCTAGCTGCCCCCCTTTTATCTATTGATGAATGGGTCTTAGTCTTATAAATTTTAATCGATTCCATGTGTGTATATATATACATGTATGTATATGTACATACACATACATACATACATATTACATAAAGCCTTTAATAGAAAAATTTGCTGCAAATTTACCCACATTAACCTGTTTCCCTTCCAATTATAATTGAATTAGATTTGTTTGTGCAACAGCAGTTTCAATGTTATGCAATCAAAATTGTTCATTTTATTTTCTGTGATCATCTCTATACCTTGTTTGCTCACAACCTCTTCCATTATCTGTAGGTGTGAAAGGCATTTTTTCACTTGTTCCTGTAATTTCTTCATAACTTAGCCATAGTGGATGACACCTCAGACTTTTTAAAATGCTACACGATGTAAACAATGTTGCTACATGGACTGGGCTGTATTTTAATGGGGGGGGGGGAAGCGTATAATTTTTGAAAGCCAAAAAAAAAGGAGGTACTCCCCATTCAGTTCCAGGATTAAAAATGTCAAGATTTCTGTAATGACAGAGGAGGACACTTACCTTAACCTCAGGATCCCTAGGGGGGTTCCACACTGTAAAATCATCCCATGATACTAAGCTCATTATAGCTTCAGATTTGTACCTAGTGGACAGGGTGCATCCAGCACTCTGGTGGAAATTAGATGAAGTGAATACCTCTGTGTCTCTTTTTGTTTAAGAATGATGTAGTCTCCAAGAATACCCTGAGTCCCTTGGATAGAACAGCTGAAAATAATGGTAAAAGATAGTTGTACCTCCCTCAAAGAGTCAGCCTGCCTGGCTGGTAACGTACAGAAATGCTGAATATCTGTCTGGGTTTATTTGATATTATTCTGTACTACTGATGTTGTTCATTGTTTTGGTTAGTTTTTTAATTGATTTCTTAAATAAACCATCATATCATCCACATAAAGTATAGTTTGTTTCTTTCTTTCCCAGTGCTTATTTATTCAAAATATTTTTATTATCTTTTTTTTCTATGCCTTCAATTTGTAGTAAAATATCTAATATCAATGGTAATTATGAGCACCCTTGTTTCACCTCTGATTGTATTGGAAAGACTTCTAGCTAATTCTCATTAAAGATATTGCCAGCTCTTAGTTTTAGATAGTTATTTCTTATCATTTTTAAAAAGTCTTCTATTATTCCTATGCCTTTCAGTTTTTTTTTAACAGGAATTGGTATTGTATTTTATCAAAGCCTTTTTCTGCATCTATTGAAATAATCATATGATTTTGTGAGTTTTGTTATTAATATGATCAATTATTTTTATACTTTATATTGAACCAGCCCTACATTCCTGGCATAAATACAGACTGATCATAGCATATATTACTGTAATATATTTTATTGAAAGTTTTCATATTAATAATCATTATCAAAATTGTTCTATAGTTTTGTTTTTCTTTTTGACTCCCTGTATTTTATTACCAAGACCATATTTGTGTTAGAGAAGAAATTTTGTAGGATCCCATCTTTGCCTCTTTTTTCAAACAGTTTATATATTATTGGGATTAATTATTGTTTAAATGTTTGAGAGAATTAAGGATTTTTTTTGCTGAATTAACATTTTTAACATTAACAATTAACACCATTTTAACAATTTTAACATTCATTTTGATGTTGAATTTGAGTTCCAAATATTCTCCTTTCCTCTCTCCCTTCCCCTACTCATTGAGAAGGCAAGTAATATGATATCCATTATATGTAACATTTCCATATTAGCCATGTTGCAAAATAAAAAGCTAGAAAAATAAAGAAAATGAAAAAAATATGCTTCAATCTGCACTCAGAGTTGATCAGTTCTCTCTCTGAAAGTGATCAAGAGTGATTTAGAGTATTTTTTCATATGCCTATTGATAGCTTTTATTTTCTGAATATTACTTGTTCATATCAGTTGGAGAATGGTTTGTATTTTTATCAGTTTGACTTGGTTTCCTGACTGAGATCTAACAGGTAACGTTTTCCATGCTCCCCTAATTTTTCTAAATCCTTTATGTGTTTTGATCTAATAGGAGTTGTTGGTCTCTGCCTACTTTCTGCCAAACTGATTTCCAGTTTTTCCAGCAATTTTTTGAGAAACTGAATTTTTACCCCCAAAGCTTAGATCCTTGGGTTTCTCAAACATTAGATTACTATGGCCATTTACTACTATGTATTGTGTACCTCATCTATTCTGCTGATCACTGCTCCATATCTTAGCCAGTCCCAGATTGTTTTGATTACTCCTTTGTAAAACAGTTTGAAATTTGGCACTGCTAGGCAGCCTTCATTCAAACTTTTTTCATTGTTTTCCTCAGTATTATTGTCTTCTTCTTCCAGATGAATTTTGTTAATGTTTTTTTCTACTCCTATAAAATAATTCTTTGGCAGTTTGGTATGACACCGTTTAAGTAAATTAACATAGGTAGAATTGTCATTTTTATTATATTGGTCTGGCCTATCCACGAGCAATTAATATTTCTCCAATTTTTTAGAACTTTATGTTAAAATCTGTTTTGTAATTGTATTCATGTAGTTCCTAGATTTGTCTTGCAGATAGACTCTCAAGTATTTTAAATTGAATTGTTATTTCAAATGAAAGTTCTCTTTCTATCTCTTCCTGCTGATTTTTTTTGGGGTAAAATATAAAAATGCTGATGATTTATGTAGTTTTGTTTCATATTCTAAAACTTGCCAAAGTTGTTGATTTTTTCATCTAGTTTTTGAGTTAATTCTATAGGGTTCTCCAAATATACCATTATATCTTCTACAAAGAATGAGTTTTGTTTTGTCATTGCCTACTCCTATTTCCTTTTCTTTTCTTATTGCTGTAGCTAGCATTTCTAGTACAATATTGAATGATATTGGTAATAATGAATATCCTTGCTTCACCCCAATCTTATTGGGAAGAGTTCTACTTTTTCTGCATTAGAGATAATGCTTGCTCTGAGTTTTAAATAAATAATTTATTTTCAGAAAGACTGCACTTATTTCTATACTTTCTAGTGTTTTTTTTAAAATAAGAATGGGTGTTGTATTTTGTCAAAAGCCTTTTCTGTACCTGTTGATATAATCATATCGTTTTTGTAGTTTTTTTTATTGATATGGTCAGTGCTGCTTACAATTTTCCCAATACTGAATCAGCCCTACATTCCTGGTATAAATAACACCTGGTTTTAGTGTATGATCTTTGTGATTGAGATATATATATATATAGAGATATAGATATCTATATCTCTATATATCTATATATATATATATATATATATATATATATATATATATATATATGTATGTATATATGATCTTCTTGCAAATATTTTGTTTAATTTTTTTGTATCAATATTCTTTAGGGAAATTAGTCTATAGTTTTCTTTCTCTACTTTTGCTCTCCCTGGTTTAGGTATCAAAACTATATTTGAGTCATAGAAGGAATTTGGTAGGACTCCTTTATCTGTTTTATCAAATAGATAAATATTTGGTAAAATTCATTTGTGAATCGATCTGGTCCTGTTGATTTTTCTTAGCAGGTAATTTGTTGCTCATTCAGCTTATTTTTCTAAGTTAGGGTTATTCAAGGATTCTATTTCTACTTCTTTTTAATTGGGGCAATTTATATTTTTGTAAATTTTCATCCATTTCACTTAGATTGCCAATTTTATTGGCATATCATTGGTCAAAATAGCTCCTTAGAATTGCTTTAATTTCATCTTCATTGGTGATGCATTCACCTTTTTCATTTTTGATACTGGTAATTTGGTTTTCTTTGTTTATTTGTAATCAAATTAACCAATGATTTATTTATTATATAGGGTTTTTTAGATTCTAGTTTTATTAGTTTAGTGTTTTTTTACTTTCAATTTTATTCATCTCTTCTTTGATTTTTATTTTAGTGTTTAGTTGGATATTGTTCATTTGTTTGTTTGTTTGTTTGTTTATTTATTTATTTTTAGTTGCATTCCTAGTTCATTGATAGACGTTTTCTCTTGTTTATTGATGTAAGTGTTTAGAGAGATAACATTTCCCCTATGCACTGCTTTGGCTACATCTCACAAATTTTGCAGTGTTGTCTTATTTTTCTCATCTTTTCCTCCTTCCCCACTTCCACCCCCAATTTGTAAGGTATTATTGGGCCAGATAAAGCCTGTTGTAATCTGCAAATCTTTACCCTTTACACTATTTGACTGCCTATCTCTTATCTCTTTCTTCAGCAATAGTAAGAATGATGCAAAATGAAGACAAAAAGAAGAAAATAATGAGCTCAACTGATCAATACATTGAAAAAGTTTGAAAATATGTGCAATATGCAATCCTTGTGGACCTCCCAGCTCTGCTGAGGGTTGGGTTATGAGCATGTTCTAATACCTCTTCTTTCTGTACACACACACACACACACACACACACACACACACACACACACACACACACACACACACACACATGTCTGGTTGATCTTTCCATTTACATTGTTGAAATCTTTGTATATATTGCTTTCTTGGCTCTCCTTACTTGACTCTGCATCATTTCATTTAGGTCTTTCCTTAGTTCTCTGTATTCATGTTCATCCTTGTTTATAGCACAGCAGTATTCAATTACATTCAAGCACCACAATTTGGCAGCTCCCCAATTGGTGAGAATCTACTTTGTTTCTAATTTTTTGCTAACTCTATAAGTGATGCTGTAAATATTTTTTTCCTATATGAACTTTTCTTCTTGTCATTGGCCTCCTTGAGGAATAAATGCAGTAATGGACTTTCTGGGTCAAAGGGTATGGATATTTTAGTCATTTTCATTGTATAACTCCAAATTCCTTTACAAAATGTTTGAACCAATTCACAGCTCCACCAGCAATTCATCATTGTGCCTAACTTCGTACAACCCCTTCAATACTGATTATTCCCATTTTGTCAATTTTCAAGGTATGGGAAGGAACCTCAGGGTTGTTTTTTTTTTCTTGGTTTGCATTTCTCTTAGTGATTTTTTTTTCATGTAGTTGTAAATTTTTTGCAGTTCTTTTGAGAATTGTTTGTACATATTATTTTACTACTTATCTAAGGATGAATGTCTTTTTTTCTTTTATATGTGTGCTAATTGTTTATATATCTTGGATACTAATACCTTATAAGAGCAAGTTGATACAAAAATTTTTTCCCCATTTGCACACTTCCTTGCTTTTCCAAGGTGCATTCATTTTGTCTATGAACAAGCTTTTTCCTTTTTACGTAATCTAAGGTATTTGTTTTGTGTTTTGTCATTGCCTCTATCCCTTGTTCGGTTAAGAATACTTCTCCTTGGGGGCAGCTAGGTGGTGCAGTGGATAGAACACCAGCCCTGGAGTCAGGAGGACCTGAGTTCAAATCCGACTTCAGATATATAACACTCACTAGCTGTGTGATTCTGGGCAAGTCACCTAATCCCAATTGCCTCACCAAAAAAAAAAAAAATACATCTCCTACTCATAACTGTGAGAGATATATGATCTGCTTCTCTTCTGATACTTTATTGTATGATTTTTAATAGTAAGGTCATGTATCCATTTAAAATGAATTCTGCAATATGGTGCAATCTTAGCCTAATTTCTAGAAGACTGCTTTCCAGTTTCCCAGCAGTTTTTTAAAATCAAATTGGGAGTTCTTTCCTAAGAGTAACATATGTTTTCTATCTTATTGAACACTGGGTTATTATTGATTCTCCCTTGTCTAGTCTTTTCCATAGCTCTGCCATCTCTAATCTGAGATGGTTCTGATGAATGCTGCTTTTTAATATAGTTTGAAATCCTGAGGTATTCATTCTTTAATTCTGCCTCATTTGGTTATTTCACTTGACATTTTAGCTCTTTGCTTTTTCTGAATGAATTTTGTTATTATTTTACAAAATTCTATAAAGTATCCCTCAGATAATTTGACTGGCATGGCATTAAAAGGCTAAATTAATTTTTATAGACTTGTCATTTTTATTTGATTGGCACAGCCCAGCTATGAACACTGGTATTTATATTGTCCTTCATTTCTCGAAGGGACTCTTTGTAATTGAATCTCTATGAGTGTTTTGTGTACATTTTTAGATTGATCCATAGGTATTTTAAGCCTTTCCTAGTTATTTGTAATGAGATTTTCCTTTCTATTATTGCCTATTGTATGTTGTTATCATTACATAGAAATGCAGTTGATTTTTGAGGGTTTATTTTGTGGTTTGTCTTAGGATGAAATGAACCTATATGGAACCAACTCTGAAAATAATAGTTTATTGAAAAGATGAAAACAGAAACACCCAGATTTACATACTTGTAGGTAGCCTGTGAGAGACTACAACAGAAATCCCCAAGAGCAGTTTTTTAATACAGACAGCAGAGTAGGACCTTCTTTAGGTATCTAAAAATAACTCATGGGTAGTACAGATATTTCTCAGAACTTATTTCAATACAACTATTTTTTTCCAGAATTTCCATCTAGGTATTTTTATTGGCATCTTTATCAGGACGTACACATCTCGATAATGTTGGCATAACATTGGCAGAACGATCTATTTAAGTCTGGTTCTATTATGTGCACTGGGTCTTGGCAGGAGGTAAGGAATTATACAATACTGTTCCCTAAAACTATGCTGTGTTACATTTTAACCTCTCTAGGACAGTGTTGTATTAGAATTTAACTCTCACTTACATTTATAATCCTTCTTTTGATGTTATTTTATAGTATCATCCACTTAGATAATTCAGATCTTTTCAAGAACCATACTGACTTATGATTGTATAGTTCTTGTGCATACCTTGTGATCCAGCAATACCACTACTAGGTCTGTATCCCACAAAGATAATCAAAAAGGGGAAAGGACCCACATGTACAAAAATATTTATAGCATCTCTTTTTGGGGTGGCAAAGAATTGGAAATTGAGGGGATGCTCATCAATTGGGGAATGGCTAAACAAGTTGTGGTATATGAATGTAATGGAATGCTATTGTGCTGTAAGAAATGATGAGTAGGCAGATTTCAGAAAAATCGGGAAAGACTTACATGAACTGATGCTGAGTGAAGTGAGTAGTATCAGGAGAACATTGTAAACAGTAAACAGTAACACTGTATGATGATCAACTATGAGTGACTTAGCTCTTCTCAGCAATACAATGATCCAGGATAATTCCAAAAGACTCATGATGGAAAATATTATCCACATCCAGAGAAAGAATTGATGATGTCTGAATGCAGATTGGAACATAGTATTTTCATGTTTCAAAAATGATTTTTCATAAGTTTTTTTTCTTTTGTTCCATTTCTTCTTTCACAACATGACTAATGTGGAAATGTTTTACATGATTGTACATGTATAACCTATCTTACATTGCTTGCCGTCTTGGTGAAGGGGGAGGGGAGGGATCAAGGGAGAAATTTTTAGAACTCAAAATCTTTTAAAAAAGTGAATAAGTGAATGTTGAAGTTTGTACAGTTCTCAGGTCTTTATATAACCAATGTTCAGAGCAGCATTATAGCTAACAAAATTAATAACATGATAGAATGAATCAGAAACTTCAGAATAACATTTGCTTTCAGGAAATATCTCTTAAAACAAACCTTTTAACTACTCAGTGTATTTCGGGTGCTGGATAATAATAAGGCTTTGGGCAAATGCTTGTGTGCAACATTCAGTTAATGTCCACTTAAAGCACAAATTTCTAATTCTATTGTATTAGCTTTTTCCTTCATAATAGCTAACATTATAATAATAGCTAACATTTATATAGCACTTACTATATGTCAAGTACTATGGAGGTAGGGAGGGTGAGAAGGAAGAAGAGGTAGATGGAGAGAGAAAGAAAGGAAGAGAAAGAAAGTGAGAGACAGGAAAGAGAGAGAAGAAGAGGGAGTGAGAGGGAAATGCAGAAGGATGGAGAGGAAGGGGGTATGGACAGAAGGGAGGGACGAGAGGGGGAGGGAGAGAAGGATGGAGCTGAAGAGAGAAAGAGACAAGGATGGAGAGGGAAAAGAAGAGAGAGAAAAATGGAGGAGAGAGAGGAGAGTGGCAGAAAAGATAAAGAGATGGAGAAGAATGGAGAGTAAGGGAGAGAGTGTGAGAGAGAGAGATAATCCTGAACCTATTGGTAGCCGCACCTATGCTGGTCAAGTATGGCACTGTTAACTCAAATGTAAAAAGCAAGGCTCAATGGGGGAATTCTGTGTCCTCCCAGGAGGTTTCATTTTGTACCAAAAGCGCTGACATAACCCACAGGTTTTTCCTTAGCAGTTAAGTGACCACCAGTTCTGGTGCTAAAAAATTGGCATCTAGTTTTTTGACATCTTGAACAGTCAGAAAAGGGACTCCTGCTAGGGGACTCCTGAATCCTGATTAGATTCATAAACTGAGTACCAGACATGTGGCAGGGCCATTCAGCCAAGCTGCATGGTCCCTCAGGAGGGTTTCCAGAAATGATTGAAACCTTGGCCAGGGCATTCTTGAAGACCTTCTCCACAAATACTTCCCCAACCCCAGATTGCAAATAGGGTTAGTAAAAAACTCTTTTTAAATTCTCCAACCAGAAGAGGAACTTTACCTGATAAGGAAAAGTAAAATCCAGAGGCTGCTACTGAAGCCTCAAGCTTACAGATAGTGAGAAGACCTCACATTCATTATGTGTGTGTGTGTGTGTGTGTGTGTGTGTGTGGGTGTGTGGTGTGTGTGTATCTAAGATTGTCCTTGGTCATATACATACATACATACATACATATATGTGTGTGCATATATATATATATATATATATATATACTCACACGCACACACACACATACAGAGAGAGAGAGAGAGAGAGAGAGAACACTAGAATAAATAAAAATAACGTGCCAGAGGAAATTCCTTTGAGGGGAACCTCCTTTAAGCATGGAATAATGGCAGGAATAACAAAAAGAAACAATTGAATTTTGTGATATCTGGTTTAAAACAGGGAAAAAATTAGCAAGTGAATTAGTCTGGCCTGAATTTAAAACTTTAGATTATCACAAGCTGAAAGATTTTAGAATAGTCTTAGCAGATGAAAACCAAAATAGACTATTTTGATATTTATAGAATGAATTAACTGATCCTTTAAATGAATTTAAATCATCTGATTGCATTTTTCCCATTCAAGAAGCCATTAGTCATAATCGAAAGGGCAATGTAGGGTTTTTTATTTAAAATTTTTTTTTCTCAATTACATGTAAAAAACAATTTTAACCTTCATACTTTTACAATTTTGAATTCCAAATTCTTTTCCACCTTCCATCACCTACCACAGCATTGAGAAGGCATGCAAAGCATATTTCCATATTACTCACATTGTGAAAGAAAACACAGGACCTACCCCCCCCCAAAAAAAAAAGATAGTAAAAAACAATCAGTGTGCTTCGATATGCATTTAGATTCCATCAGTTCTTTCTCTGGAGATGAATAGCATTTTTCATCACAGGTCATTCGAAATTGCTCTTATTGTGTACACTCTTCTATTCTGCTCACCTCACTTTGCATCAGTTCATGTAAGTGTTTCCAGGTTTTTCTGAAAGAATCCTGCTCATCATTTCTTATGACACCATAGAATTCCATCACAATCATATACCACAATTTGTTCAGCCATTCCCCAATTGATTGGCATTCCCTCAATTTCCAGTTTTTTGCCACCACAAAAAGACCTGCTATAAATATTTTCTTACATATAGGTCTGTTTCCTTTTTTTATCTCTTTGGAATATAGACCTAGTAGTGATATTTTGGGGTAAAAGGGTATGTATGCACTTTTTTATATCCCTTTGAGCATAGTTCCAGATTGCTCTCCAGAATGTTTAGATAAGTTCCCAATTCCACCATTCAGTTCCCTCTATTTGAGAGATGAAGCTTTTATTAGACAAATTTGATGTAGAAAAATTTCCCTAGTTTGCTGCTTTCCTTCTAATCTTGCAAGCATTGGTTTTGTTCGTGCCAAAACTTTTTAATGACCCATCTTACATCCCGTTTTGATTTCTGTCTCTTATTTGGTAATAAATTCTTGAAGCAAACTATTCCACAGTCCCTTAATTTGCTTATGGTATCACCCTTTATGTCTCAATGCCATAATATATGGTCAGGTCTTTGTAGGTCCCATGTATTGCTGAGAAAAAAAAAAAGATATATTTCTTCCTATTCCCATTTAGTTTTTACAAGAGGTCTATCATATTTAACTTTTCTAAAATTCTGTTCATCTTCTTACCTTCTTTCTTTTTTTGTTATATTTATCTAGTTCTGGGAGAGGAAAGTGGAGATCACCACTAGTATAGTTTATTGGTTTTTTCCTCCTATAATTCATTTAACCTGTTCTTTAAAAAATTTGGATGCTGTACCATTTGGTGCATGTATGTTTAGTATCGATATACTTCATTGTATATGATGCCTTTTAGCAAGATGTAGTTTCCTTGCTTATCTCTTTTTATTAGATCTGTGTTTTCTTTTGCTTTGTTTGAGATTGTGATTACTACCCCTGCTTTTTTTTTTACTTCAGCCAAAGCATAATAGATTCTGCCTCAGCTCCTTACATTTATTCTGTGTGTGTCTGTCTGCTTCAATTACGTTTCTTTTAAACAACATTGTAGCATCATGGTTTTTAATCCATTCCTGTTTTATGGGTGAGTTCATCCCATTCACATTCACAGTTATGATTACTAATTGTGTATTTGCCTCAATCCTATTTTTCCCCTATTTGTCCTCCTCTTTCTCTCTCCTTTCATCCTATCCTCCCTTAAAAGTGTTTTGCTTCTGACCACCACCTCCCCCAATCTTCCCTCCCTTTTATAGATCCTTCTTTCTCTTATATCTCTGCCCTACTACTTCTCAATAGAGTAAGATAGATTTCTATACCCCAACTGGGGATGTAGGTTATTCCTTCTTTGAGCCAATTCTGATCAGAATACAATTGAAGCATTGCCTGCCACCCCCACCATGTTTCCCCCCATTGTGAAAGCTCTTTCAGATCTCTTATATGTCAGATAATTGGCCCCATTCCACCTCTACCTTCCTTCCTTCTTCTCCAAGTGCATCCCTCTTTCTCATCCCTTAATTTTTGAAATATCATGCCATCATAGTCAACTCACACGTTTTTGGGGTTTGTTTTTGTTTTTGTTTTTGCTTTTTTTGGCTTTTTGGTGAGGCAGTCAGGGTTAAGTGACTTGCCCAGGGTCACACAGCTAGGAAGTGTCAAGTGTCTGAGGCCAGATTTGAACTCAGGTCCTCCTGACTCCAGGGCCAGTGCTCTATCCACTGTACCACCTAGCCACCCCTAACTCTCACTTTTTCTCTGTCTGTGTATTTTCCTTCTAACTGCCCTAAGAATGATAATGTTCTTAGGAGTTACAAGTACCATCTTCCCTTTTGGGTATGTTAACACTTTAACTTTATTGAACCCCTTATGATTTCTCTTTCCTGTTTACCTTTTTATACTTCTCTTGAGTCTTTTGTTTGAAAATCAAATTTTCTATTCAGTTCTGGTCTTTTCATAAGAAGTGCTTGAAAATCCTTTATTTCATTAAATATTCATATTTCCCCTGAAAGATGATAATTAGTTTTGCCAGGTATGTGATTTGTGGCTTTCATATTAGCTCCTTTGCTCTCAAGAATATCATATCCCAAGCCTTCCTGTCCTTTAATGTAAAAGCTGATAAATCTTGTGTTATCTGACAGTGGCTTCACAATATTTGAATTGTTTCTTTTTGGCTGCTTACAGTATTTTCTCCTTGATCTGGGAGCTCTGGAATTTGGCTATAACATTCCTGGGAGTTTTCATTTTGGGATCTCTTTCAGGAGATAAGCAGCAAATTCTTTTGATTTCTATTTTACCCTATGATTTTAGGATATACTGGAACTTTGCTGAAGTTAATTATTTCTACTAGTTTAGTAGTTGAATCTCTGTCTGAAAACAGACATAGATGCTTCAAAAATTGATGCTTTGCTTCCTCATTGCCTGATGTTTAATTACTTCAATTTCTTTGCCTTGCCTTATTGCTATGGCTAGCATTTCTAAGACAATATTGAGCAATGATGGCGATAAAGGGCATTCGTACTTCAGCCTTAATATTTCTGGAAAAGCTTCTGGTTTATCTTCATTACAGATAATATTTGATCCTGCTTTTTACATAAACATGAATGAGATACTACTTATCAATTTAAGAGAAACTCCATTTCTTCCTGTGCTTTCAACTCTTTTTAATAAGAACAAATGCTTTCTAAAGCTTTCTATGCATCTGTTGAGATAATCATGTGATTGTTGTCGATATGTTCAATTCTGATGATAGTTTTCCTAATACTGAACCCACCCTGACAAGACTCCCACCTGGGATGAATCCTTCATATAATTTCCTGGGTTAAATAGTACTAGGTCATATTGGATGATCTTTATAGGATATATTGCTGTACTTTTCTTGCTAGTATTTGATTTACAATTTTTGCATCAATGTTATTAGGGAAATTGGTCTATAGTTTCCCTTGCTTTCTAGAGCTTTTTTTTTTTTTTACTGTTTTTGAATTTCCCACTCTTACTATACCACCAGTTTCTCTGCTTGGGTTCCACACTAGGAATATAATTCTTCTTTGTAGATATCCTTATCACCAGAAATCTCATCATCATAGAGATTTAGTCTTCAACAATTCATAACTGCCCTAGGTTGCCTCTTTCCTTTTTGGGTGCTAATCAGAACTAGAGGACTGCAGGGTTGAGAAAAACAGCTCCTGCCAAAGTGTCCCATTAGGGAAAGTTCAGAATCCCTACCTGCTCATTTCCTATAAATCTCTGCTGTTTGGTTTCCTCCCTAGGAATCTCCGTAATTTTTCCTCCAGGTTATATTAGCCATAAGAAATCTCACCATCTTGAATTTTGATTCAGCTTCCATACTCTTCTGACTCTGTTATCTCTTTTGAATGGAGGCCTGTATAATAGGTCAAAAAAAGCTCCTTCTGTTTCCTTCCTTCATAGGTGGCTCAGTATTTCCAACTTTTCATTTCCCACCAGCATCATGGAAACATTTGAGAAGAACATACTAAAATTCTGTCCTTGAAAGACCAATAGAAGTATATATTCTAGTCTTTATTTGGAGAACATATATTTATAATTTGATTACCATGTAACAAAGGTCATGTTTGCAGTTTCCATGTTTCAGAAGAGCATAGTATCTACTTCAAAAGACACAGTTGAAAAAACAGGACTGCCAAGTTAGTCTTTGGCAATAGAAGGTAGTAGGGTCTATAATTTAAAGTTCTGGTAATGGATGGCCCTTGTGAAATTTGAGAATTCTAAAGCCTTCCATTTGTAATGATAAATCCAGGTGGATTTTATTGTATTAGACCTAAACAAAATTATAATACAATCTTATTTAAAGTGAGATATGTTTTTCTCTCTGGACAATTGTGATATTTGACTGTCTACAAATAAAATAGATCTTAATGCAAAACAGCCATTGGAGCAATGACTCTAGACTGTAAAAAATGAAGAGTAAATGAAAAGTTTCTATAAAATTTTTTCCACTAAGTAGTATTTTTTTCCAATTACACGTAAAGATAGTTTTCAACGTTCACTTTTATATGATTTCGAGTTCCAAACTTTTTTTCTCCCTTCCGTTCCCCCTCCCCAGGATGGCAAGCAGTTTGATATAGGCTACACATGTACAATCACATTAAACATATTTCTACATTTGTCCTGTTGTGAAAGAAGAATCAGAACAAAAGGGAAAAACCAAAAGAAAGAAAAAAAGAGAGAAAATAGTATGTTTCAATCTACAGTCAGACTCCACATAGTTTTTTCTCTGGATGTGGATAGCATTTTCCATCATTAGGCTTTTGGAATTGTCTTAGATCATTGTATTACTAAGAAGAGCTAGGTCTATCAAAATTGATCATCACACACTGTTGCTCTTACTATGTACAGTGATCTCTTGGTTCTACTCACTTCACTCAGTATCAGTTCATGTTAAGTCTTTCCAGGTTTTTCTGAAGTCCGCCTGCTCATCATTTCTTATAGCACAATAATATTTCATTACATTCATATACTACAGCTTGTTCAGCCATTAACCCAACTGATTGGCATCTCCTCAATTTCTAATTCTTTGCCATGACAAAAAGAGCTGCTATAAATATTTTTTGTTCATGTAGGTCCTTTCCCCTTTTTAGTGATCTCTTTGGGATACAGACCTAGTAGTGGTATTGCTGGATCAAAGAGTATACACAATTTCATAGCACTCTGGGCATAATTCCAATTTTCTCTCCAAAATGGTTGGATCAGTTCACAACTCCACCAACAATGCATTGGTGTTCCAATATTCCCATATCTTCTCCAACATTAATCATTTTCCCTTTTTGTCATATTAGCCAATCTGATATATGTGAGATGGTATTTCAGAGTTATTTTAATTTGCATTTCTCTAATCAATAGTGATTTAGAGCATTTTTCATATGATTATAGATAACTTTAATTTCTTCATCAGAAAACTGCCTGTTCTTATGCTTTGACAATTTATCAACTAGGGAATGATTTGTATTCATATAAATTTGACTCAGTTCTCTATATAGTTAAGAAATGAGGCCTTTATCAGATACACTGGTAGTAAAAATTGTTTCTCAGTTTGCTGCTTTCCTTCTAATCTTGGTTTCATTGGCTTTGTGCAAAACCTTTTTAATTTAATGTAATCAAAATTATCCATTTTGTATTTTATAATGTTTTCTATCTCTTGTTTGCTCATAAATTATTCTCTGTAGATCTGGCAGGTAAACTGCTCCTTGCTGTCCTAATTTGCTTGTGGTGTCACCCTTTATGAGTAAATCATGTACCCATTTTGACTTTATCTTGGTAAATTGTGTAAGATGTTGGTCTATGCCTAGTTTCTGCCATACTGTTTTCCAATTTTCCCAGCAGTTTTTGTCAGACAATGAATTCTTATCCCAGAAGCTGAAGTCTTTGGGTTTATCAAATGGTAAATTACTACAGTCATTGATGACTATATCTTCTGTACTTAACCTATTCCTCTTGTCTACCATTCTGTTTCTTAGCCCAGTACCAAATGGTTTTGATGACTGCTGCTTTATAATATAGTTTTAGATCTGATTGGGTAGGCCACCTTCCCTTGCATTTTTTTTTCATTAATTCCCTTGATATTCTTTACCTTTTGTTCATCCAGATGAATTTTGTTATTTTTTTTGAGGCTCTATAAAACAATCTTTTGGTAGTGTGATTGGTATGGCACTGAATATGTAAATTAAATTAGGTAGAATTGTCATTTTTATTATTTCAGCTTGGCCTATTTATGAGCAACTGATCTTTTTCTAGTTATTTAGATCTGACTTTGTGTGAAAAGTGTTTGGTAATTGTGTTCATATAGTCCCTGGGTTTGTCTGAGCACGTAGACAAACAAATATTTTATATTGTCCAGAGTTATTTTAAATGGAATTTCTCTTTCTATGTCTTGCTGTAGGACTTTGTTGGTAATATACAGAAATGTGGATGATTGATGTGGGTTTATTCTGTATCCTGCAACTTTGCTAAAGTGGTGAATTATTTCAAGTAGTTTTTTAGTTGATTTTCTAAGATTCTTTAAGTATACCATCATATCACCTGCAAAGAGTGATAGCTTTGTTTCTTCATTGACTATCCTAATTCCTTCAATTTATTTTTCTTTTCTTACTGCTAAAGCTAATATTTTAGTACAATATTGAATGACAGTGGTGATAATAGACATCCTTGTTTCACCTCTGATCTTACTGGCAAAGCTTCTAGCTTATCTTTATTACATATAATGCTTGCTGATGGTTTTGTATAGATGCTGCTTGTCACTTAAAGGAAAACTCCATTTATTCCTATGCTTTCTAGTATTTTTAATAGGAATAGGTACTATATTTCATCAAAAGCTTTTTCTGCATCACTTGGGTTAATCATGTGATTTCTGTTAATTTTGTTATTGGTATGGTCAGTTATGCTGATAGTTTTCCAAATATTGAACCAGCTATGCTTCTTAGTATAAATCATACCTAGTCATAGTGTATTATGCTGGTGATAAATTGCTGTAATATCTTTGCTAGTATTTTACTGAAAATTTCTACATCAAAAAAGAAAAACGAAAAGAAAATTTCTGCATCAATATTCATTAGGGAAATTGATCTGTAATTTTCTTGCTCTGTTTTGGCGGTTTCTGGTTTAGGTACTAGTACCCTATTTATAATCATAAAAAGAATTGTGTAGGACTCCTTCTTTGCCTATTTTTCCAAATAGTTTATATAGTATTGGAATTAATTGTTCTTTAGATGTTTGGTAGAATTCACTTATAAATACATCTGGCTATGGAGAGTTTTTCTTAGGGAGTTCATTGATGGCTTGTTCAATTTCTTTTTTTTTTTTCTTGAAATGGGTTTAGGTATTTCATTTCCTCTTCTGTTAATCTGGGCAATTTATATTCTTATAAATATTAATCCGTTTGGAGCATCCAGGTGGCGCAGTGGATAGAGCTCCAGCCTTGGAGTCAGGAGGCCCTGAGTTCAAATGTAACCTCAGACACTTGACAATTATTAGCTGTGTGACCCTGAGAAAGTCATTTAACCCCAATTGCCTCACCAAAAAAAAAAAGCAAAATAAATATTCATCTATTTCACTTTGATTGTCAAATTTATTGGCATACAGTTGGGCAAATTAGCTCCTAATTATTGCTTTAATTTCCTCTTCATTGGTGGTAAATTCACCCTTTTCATTTTGTGATACTGGTAATTTGGTTTTATTTTTTTTTAAATCAAATTAAACAATGGTTTATCTATTTAATTATTTTGTTCATAACACCAGCTCTTAGTTTTATTTATTTAATAGTTTTCTTAATTTCAATTTTATTAATCTCTCCTTTGATTTTCAGAATTTCTAATTTGTTATTTAATTGGGGATTTTTAAATTGTTCTTTTTCTAGACTTTTTAGTTGTATCATATTCATTCATTTCCTCTTTCTCTATTTTATTCATATAAGCATTTAGAGATATAAAATTTCCCCTAAGAACTGCTTTGGCCACATCTCATAAGTTTTGGCATGTTGTCTCATTATTGTCATTCTATTTGGCAAAATTCTTGATTGTTTCTATGATTTGTTGTTTGATTTACTCATTCTTTAGGATTAGATTATTTAGTTTCCAATTAATTTTTAATTATTTTTTGATGGCTCTTCATTATATGCAATTTTTATTGCATCGTGATCTGAAAATGGTACATTTAATATTTCTGCCTTTCTGTATTGGATTTTGAGGTTTTTATGCACTAATACATGGTCAGTTTTTGTGTAGGTACCATTTACTGCTGAGGAAAAGATATAGTCCTTTATATCCCCATTCAGTTTGCTCCAGAGGGCTATCATATCTAACTTTTATAAAATTCTATTTACCTCTTTAACTTTTTTCTTGTTTATTTTATGGTTAGATTTATCTAGTTTTGAGAAGGGGAGATTGAGATCCCCCATTTGCATAGTTTTGCTATCTATTTCTTCCTGTAACTCATTCTCCTCTAAGAATTTGGATGCTATACCACTTGGTACATATATGTTTAGTATTGATATTACTTCATTGTCTAGGGTACCTTTTAGCCAGATGTAGTTTCCTTCCTTATCCCTTTTAATTAGATCTGTTTTTGCTTTTGATTTGTCTGAGATAAAAATTGCTACCTTTATTTTTTTTTTACTTCATCTGAAGCATAATATATTCTGCTCCAGTCTTTTACATTTATTCTGTGTGTATCTCTCTGTTCCAAATGTGTTTCTTGTAAACAATGTATTGTAAGATTATGGTTTTTAATCCACTCTACTATCCACTTTTTTTTTTTATGGGAGAGTTCATCTTATTCACATTCATAGTTAGGATTACTAACTGTGTCTTTCTCTCCATCCTATTCCCCCTCCCATTTATACTTTTCTCTCTCCTTTCACCCTTTCCCTCCTCACCAATGTTTTGCTTCTGATCTCTGCCTCCCTCAATTTGCCCTCCCTTCTATCTACTCCCTCCTTTTTCTTTCTCCTCCTACTTCCCTATAGGGTAAGAGAGATTTCTGTACCCAACTGAATGTTTATGTTATTCCCTCTTTGAGCCAAATCCAATGAGATTAATATTTAAACAATACTCATCCCCTCACTTCTTCCCCTCTACGATGACAGGTCTTTTGTGTCTCTTCATATGATGTGATTTAACCCTGTTCTGCCTCCCCCTTTCCTATTCTCTGAATACAATCCTTTTTTTCACTCCTTAAGTAATTTTTTATATGTCATCACATCAAAGTCAACTTGTATCCACATCGTCTGTCTATATATACCCCTTCCAACTTCTCTAATAAAGATACAATTCTCAAGAGTTACAAGTATCATCTTCCCATCTAGGGAAGTTTAACCTTTTTTTTTTAAGTTTAACCTTTTTAAAAAAAAATGTCTTTTTCTTTCCTGTTTACCTTTTTATGCTTCTCTTGAGGCTTATATTTGAAGACTGAATTTTCTGTGCAGCTCTGGTATTTTCATCAGGAATGATTCAAAGTCCACTATTTCTTTGAATATCCATTTTTTTCTCCTGAAAGATTATGTTCAATTTTGCTGGGTGGTTGATTCTTGGTTGTAATCCTAGCTCCTTTGCCCTCTAGAATATCATATTCCGAGCCCTCCAATCCTTTAATGTAGAAACTGCTAAATCTTTTTTTATTCTGAATGTGGCTCCATGATACTTTGTTTTTTCTGGCTTCTTGCAGTGTTTTCTGAGAGCTCTGGAATTTGGCTGTAACATTCCTGGGAGTTTTCATTTTGGGATCTCTTTCAGGAGGGGATCAATAAATTCCTTCAATGTCTATTTTGCCCTCTGATTCTAGAATATCAGGACAGTTTTCCTTGATAATTTCTTGAAAGATGCAGTCCAGACTGTTTTTTTGATCATGGCCTGCAGGTAGTCCAGTAATTCTTAAATTATCACTGCTGGTAGTTTACATTTTCTTCCATTTTTTCATTCTTTTGATTTAGTTTGATTGATTCTTGGTATCTCATAGAGTCATTAGCTTCCATTTGCCTAACTCTGATTTTTAAGGAAATACTTTCTTCACTTAGCTTTTGTCCCTACTTTTCCATTTGGCCAATTCTATTTTTTAAGGATTTTTTTTCTTCAGTAGATTGTTGTTGATTTGTTGTTGTTGTTGTTGTTTTTCCATTTGGCCAATTCTATTTTATAAGGAGTTGTTTTCTTTAGCCAATTTCCCAATTTTTCTTCTACTTCTCTTACGTGATTTTCCTTTTTTAGCTCCTTGGGATCAATTCATATTCACCTTTGAGGCTTCACATATAGGCATTTTGACTTGTCCTCTTCTGAGTTTGTGTTTTGATCTTTGCTGTTGCCGTAGTAGCTTTTTATAGTCCAGGCTCTCTTCTGTTTCTTTTTCATTTTCAGCCATTGTGTAACGTTTAAAGTTGAGCTCTGCTCCTGGGATACAGGGGGTACTATCCCAAGCTTCTTAGACTGATTATCAGGGGCCTGTTCTCTGGATTTCCATGCCAGGGCCTCAGGTGCTTGCAGCTTGCTAATTGTACTTGAGTTGGCCTGGTCTAGTTGAACCTGTTGTGCCAGGGTTTGAGGGCTCTTATCCCTGTTACTTAAATACCAAAGCTTTCCCTACACTGCTGGGCTCCTTGGCATAGGGAGTCCTCATTTGTATGTGCCTTTCTACTGCAATAAATTCTGTTGTGACACATGTCTCATGGACTTGTGACATTGTTTTTGGTTAACACTGTACATAATATGCTGATTTTTTTCCTTCTGGTTCTGTTAATATTTCACTTTGCTCATTTTCTATTTTATAGATTTGATTTTCTCCCTTCTTTTTAATAAGTTTAGGTAAAGGTTTATCAAGTTCATTATTTTCAAAGAACAACCCTTTAGTTTTAGACACCATTTATTCAGAGTATTTTGGTTTTCAATTTATCTTTCTCCTCTATTTTTTAATATCTTTGTGCTTATTTTAAGCTTGTTTGTTGGCTTTCTAATTTTTTCAATGAATATTCATTTCATTATTTCTCTTATTTTTTATGTTATTAATGTATGTTTGTAAGGCTATACACCTTTTTGCTCCTTAGGATTGCTTCATCTGCATCTTGGAAATTGTGTATTGTTTCATCCTCATCCTCATCCTCATAATTTTTTTTTCAAATAATTGCTTGTATTTTAAAAAATGTATTCTTTGAACTTGTCATTATTTAGGATTTCATTGTTACATTGCTGTTTGTTTCCCTTTGTTATGTTTGTGCTATCTGAACCAATTGCTATTTTGTTAAGTTATGCTCTGGGCAGAGAGGTGGGGAGTAGGGAGCTGACAGCAATTTTTTATCTCCCCTCTCTGCTTCACAGTTTCCCCCTCCAGAGGCCAGCGAACAAACGTCACAGGCCCGGATCTTCAACTCCCGAGTTCCTACCCTGCCCTGATGGCCACTGGTACCACTCCCCACAGCCCGCTGTACCGGGTCCTGGTCCGGGTGTCTGAGAGCTGCTCTGGAATAGAGAAGAAGCTGCAGAAGTATTTCCAGAACCCATGTAAGTCTGGGGGAGGCAAGTGCAGGGTCAAAGCCGGTTGCAATGAAGGCACTTTCTGGGTAGAGTTTTATAAACAACAAGCTAAGGAAGGTGTGATAGCAAAGGGAGATCACTCTTTGGCAGTGAGTGATACATCACATGTGACCATCTTCCTAGAAGCAAATGAAGACCCAGAAGAAGAGAACAGTACTGTGGAGATAAGCCAGCTTTCCTCTCCAACTCAGTCAGTCCCAGAGGAATTTCCAGATGGAGGAGGTGCTGCTAGCTCCTCTGATTCCTTCACTAAAAAGATATTTCTCCATGTAAGGGCCCGGCTGAACTTCAAGCTTTCCAAAGAGCGAAGGGAGGAAATTATTAACCTCTGCCCAAATGTCAAAATAGAAGGAGGCCTTGATGGACCTGAGAAAGTGATTGGTGACTTTGAGGATATTAAAAAAATTTATCAATTCTTACGTGAGAAGATGGTGGAAGATGAGCAAAAAGATGATTTTCCCCCCTCCGCCTCAGCAAGAGAAATTGAGCACAATGTGCCAAATGACGGAGACAGTTCTAGTCTTCGCTCAAACCCAAAACACAAAACAGAAGAGGAGTTGGACATTATCTCGGTTCCTTCACATTTGTATGAATATTTTAAATACTTTTTTTCTCAAACTCTGGACAGAATACAAAGTGAGCATAAGGTCCGTATCAAAGGTACTGTGTCATATCCTACAGGCAATGTGTGTTTAGATTTTGAGACAAGTAAGTCAGCGAATAGGAAAGCAGCTCAAGAAGCTTTTACCAGAGCATTTCAGAAGGAAATAAAGAATGTGACCCATAGGGATCTTCATTTTGCAGATAATAAACTGGCATTTGAAGTCCAAAAAACACTGACTGACATGTTTAAGAACCTTCGTATTAAAGCTGAAGGAAAAGTCTTAATTCTCTGGGGAAATCCACAGGATATCTTAGGAGTTCAACATTTCATTGAAGCAAACTTCTCTCGCAAACCACCTCTGGAAATGGTGCTTTCCGAAAACACGATGCAGAATGAAATTGAGGTTGATACCGATCACTTGCGTCTTCTGCGCCATGAAATCAAAGAAATAGAGAAAACATATGACACTGTCATGGAGCTGATGAACAAACCGCTAAGTCGGAAGACTCTCATTGTATTTAAGCCAAAACGCAAAGACGTAGACCTCTCTGCACATGCTTATGAAGATTTCATTGAGCTGTTTCAGATGCTCTTACCTGAAGTTGTCAGAGAGGTAGTTATATTGAAGCCATTAAGCCAAGAGAAAAAGCGTTGGCCTGAAAAGACATTTTTTGAAGACTTTGAAAGAAAGCACCCCCATGTAAACTTGGAGTGGTATGAACAAGAACTGACATTGACTGGTTTGCCCAAGTACATTGCAAAAGCAATGAAATTTGTTAAGAGACATTTTAGTATTGAAGGTCTTCCTCAGGAAAGACAAGGTCCACCTCTCTCCCTTGGAGAAATTTGGTATAGAGATCCCAAATCCCCACTGGACAGAAATGGTGCTGATTTAAAGATGGCTTCAACTCCCTTCAAGGGATTGCCTGGCTGTGGGGACTTAGGAAAAGAGGAGGAGGAACAAGAGGATGAGTGTGCCATCTGTCTGGACACCATTCACCACAAAGAAGTCCTCTCAAAGTGCAAGCATAAGTTCTGTGGCCCTTGTATCAGAGAGGCCATGAAACACAGACCAGCGTGCCCTGTATGCCAGACTTCCTATCATATCCTGAAGGGGAATCAGCCAGATGGAACAATGACAACCTCTTACAGGACTTCTTCACTTCCCGGTTACAATTCATGTGGCACCATTGTGATTCAGTATGACATGCGGGGAGGGATTCAGACAGAAGACCATCCCAACCCAGGAAGACGCTATGAAGGCACAAGACGGGTGGCGTACTTGCCCAATAATGACGAAGGACGGCAGGTTTTGCTTCTCCTCAGAAGAGCTTTTGACCAAAGGTTGATTTTCACAGTAGGACAGTCTCGGACATCAGGAGTCAATGATGTGATCACTTGGAATGATATTCACCACAAAACTCTCCAGTTTGGTGGGCCAGAAAACTTTGGTTACCCTGATCCTGGCTATCTGCAACGAGTCAAGCAGGAACTGAAGGCAAAAGGAATTGAGTAAACGTGTTGACTTCAAGGATTCCTTGAGAGCTGAACTCATAAAAGTTGCAGCCATGGAAAGCAATCAAAGCAATCATTAAAATATATATGCGTGTAGGCACCATCTAGAAAAAAAAATAAAAGAATTTGAGAACTTAATTTGGTTAGGAGTGAATCAGATGGACTGTGATCTGCTAACCTATCTAATTTTTTGGAGCTTTTAACTTTTTATTAGACATACTTAGAGCCTAGTAGGAAAGTAAAAGTTCCTCTAGTGAGAACCCAGAGTGTATCTCTCAGTGCTTTCCTGCCTGTCTCCATTTTGCTGTCACCAGGGATGCTGGAGTTAAGGAATCTTCCATTGTACCACTTACACAAGGTGATGACTGACCTTCAGGTCCATTCACATTATTTGTAGAAAGCTGTTGGTAGCCTCAGAATTTACCAGAGCTAGCTCCCTTGTAACTGGAATGGTAGCCAGAACATTAAAAAGACTAGAAGACATCTTGAAGAAGCTTATTCTCCAAATATAAGAGTTCTTCACTTCAGAAAGAAACTATCCATCCTTGGGGCTCTGGCAAATTTAATGTAAATTTATAAGTGGGGAAAGATAATTCTGTCTTCAATCAAGTTCAGTGACTTCCAGTCATTTTCAGAAACAAATAGAACAGCCTCTGGTATTCAAAGCCCTTCATAGCTTTGCCTCTCCCTTTACTTCACTTCTCTGTGATCCAGTGATATGGAACTCCTTGATGTTCCCTGCACAAGAAACTCCATCTCTCTGGATTGCGCATTGTCACTGGATATCTCCCATGCCTGAAATTCTTTCACTTTTCATTCCTGCTCACTGGCTTCCCTGACTTCTTTCAAGTCTTAACCTAAAATCTTACCTTCTACATGAAGCCTTTCCCAAACCCCTTAATGCTAGTGCTTTTCCTGTGTGCATTATCTCCAAATTGTTCTGTATGTAGTTTGTTTATACATAGTTGTTTGCATATTGTCTTCCTCATTAGACTACAAGCTACTTGAGAGCAGAGATTGTCCTTTGCTTTCTTTTGTATCCCCAGCACTTAGCACAGTACTTAGAATATGGTAGACCCTTAAATACTTGTTGATTAACTGACTTACCATGGGCAGGCTCACTGACCTGGGAATCAGAGTTTTTAGATTAATAGGCAACTGGCATTGGCTTGTGTGCTGCCCTGGTTCTCTGCCTTCTTAGCTCACCTTATGGGGTGCACCTTGTGGCAATTGCTCTGTTTGTCTAGTCTTAATGAAACCACATTCACATCCAAATATTTTCTGACTTTTAACCTCAACTTGTCTGCTAAATTTGCCATTGTTCTAGGTACCCCTTTAAAATGTGGTTGTAGGGCAACAGATGAAATGCCCATTTATCTCTGAATGAGTCCCCCTTTTGTATTTGCTATAAAAATAAGCAAAAATATTTATTAGGAGCCGCAATATTGGATCATGTGGTATTGTTTGGAGAATGAAAGAGAACCTGTCATAGAAACAGGTTCCTTCCCCAGTTATGAACAGCTTGTTGGTGATAATGCCACACTCTGTTGTCCCAGTGCATAAGGTTAAGTATTGTAACTCAAGTGATATCTAATTGGTTCTTCTCTAAATAATTAAATCATCTGAATCAGGCTCTATGCTTAAATTAGGGAAGATATGATTTAATGGCTGTGTCAGATGTTTCAAATAAAGTCAAAACTGTGTAATGATCAGAAAAAAAGTTATGGTTGGTAAAAAAGTTATTAACTATTTCTGTGTTTAAAGTTTGTTTGTAATATTTCTGTACCCTAAATTGACATGATCAATTATTGTAGATGTTCCATGTACTACTGTGAAATGTGTATATTCTGTTGCGGTTCCATTTAGAAGTACCAGAAGTCTTTCTGATCTTGCTTCTCCTGGAATTTGTTCAGTTCCTTATTTTCCTTTTTGTCTATATTTCTATTAAAATCATTCCAAACTGAGAGTCGGAGATATTGATGATTTAGTATGCAAACAAATTCATCTATACTCTTCATCTTTTTATGGGGTACAAATCAGCAATTCCCTCACGTGAGTGGAGAGGATGCTTACATCTCAAGTGTGGAGAATGCAGGGGCCAAAATTATTGGGTACCCAAGAACAAGCTGAAGGCTGGGAAGGCATAATGAATTAAAGTGGACTCTTTGGTGGAAGAAACAACTTCAGATTTCCTGCACATGTCTAGAAAATATAGGTGAATCACAGAAATGCTTAAATTTGTAGAAACCCGATATACAGATTAACTTTATCTAATATTCTTTCTTTTCTCACTAGTAAAATTGGGTACTATATAGGCATAGCCATTTTTTTTGTAAGTCCATATTTCTCTAAATCTTCAAGTGCTGTCTATATTTCAGCAGTTCAGACTTTAGACAAACTGTGTTGCTTAGTGCATGGCAATGGCTTATCCTTGGAATAACTGATTATAATGGGTTCAATTCTTTTTATCAAGCCAGAATCATTCCCAGTCTGGGCCTACAATGCAGTCTAAATTCCCTTCATTTCAGAGTTGTTTTTCAGCCTGGGGTGAAACTGCCACTTTCCTTCATCCACTTCCTGAAGCTAACGCCACATAGTACCTAAATCAGCCTTTTCCTACCACAGTTTCAAAACACCCCCTCTAGGTTACAGAATATACAGAATATATGTTATAATTTACACAGATGACTTCTTAAGACCCAAGAGATCAACAGGCAAATCAAGTGATAGCAAAAAATCACGTTTTTCAGTTAAAGGTCCTATTTTAACAGAGGTTTTGGAGAGAGTGAGAGAGCTTTTAACTCTTACCTCTTCTTCCATTTTCTTCCATTTTTCTTCTTTCTGCCTATCCAAATCATTTTTAAGTTTGTTAAAGGCATAATACCCATTTCAAAGATACCAGTAATCCCTTTGTTTGGATACAGTCTTTCTCAAAATCCCATTGAGTGTGCTGATTTACCTCCTTCAAATGAACTTTCTTTTAGCCACTATCAGTGTGACTTTTCGTAAATAGAAACATTCCATACGTGACAGCGAGATATTAACCTCTTGAGAAAGAGACATTCCAGCAACAAACAAAGCTCCCCATATTGCTTCACCATTTTAGCCAGTTGAGATCCAGACAGGATCTTTTCAGAGCATGCACTACCCATTTTCTAATTTACAATACCTTGTTTCCACTTTCTTCACAGTTCTTTAACTTGCTAAGACACTGGTTGGTGGAGTCCTGGAATGGAGACTTATTAGAAAGGCAGCGTCACTTACCTGCTACAAAGTGGCCATGAATAC
The DNA here is from genome assembly GCF_003287225.1 of Phascolarctos cinereus. Lineage (NCBI taxonomy): Eukaryota > Metazoa > Chordata > Mammalia > Diprotodontia > Phascolarctidae > Phascolarctos > Phascolarctos cinereus. Next base: position 57,304,914 of record NW_027556291.1, on the reverse strand, counting down.
CCACAGGGAGTTCACTCACCACTCCTCCAGTGCTTGAGAATCCTGCCCTGTGAGCCAAATTTTCAGGTTGGAATGAACTTATATAGACACAGTTCTTGAAAGAAAATAAAATATTTGAAAAGAGGAAAATAGTATCCAGAATATTATACATATAGGCAGTCTGCTATCAGTAAATAAACACTATGCACCTACTATGTGCTAGGCATTGTGCTAAGTATTGAGGATACAATAAGAGGCAAAAGACAATCCTTGTCCTCAAGAAACTTACAGTCTAATGGGGGAGACAACATGTAAAAAAATTTATAAACAAACTATATACACAATAAATAGTAACTAACTCAAACTGAAGGCACTAAAATTAAGGGGGCTGGGCAACTTCTCTTGTAAAAGATGGAATTTTAGTTGAGACCTAAAAGAAGTCAAGGAAGTCAGTAGATGGAATTGAAGAAGTCCTGCCATGAGGGGCAACCTGAGAAAATAGCCACAGATGCTTTGTTCTATTTATGGAACATTTAGGAGACCAGAGTCACTGGATCAGAGAGTACATGGTAGAGAGTAAGGTGTAAGAAGACTGGAAAAGTAGAAGGAGGCTAAGATATGAAGGGCTTTGAATTCCAAACAGAACATTTTGTATTTGCTCCTGGAGGCAGTAGGGGGCCACTGGGAATTTGCTGGGGGAGTTGGGGCTCAGGGAGTGATCCGATAGAACCTATTCTTTAGGAAAAAATCACTTTAGTGGAGCAATGGAGAATGGATTGGAATGGGGAGAGACCTGAAATAGCAGACCCACCAGCAAGTAGTACAGGTATGGGGTGATGAGGACCTGCACCAGAATGGTGCCATTGTCAGAGAAGAAAAGGGGGCATATTAAAGAGATATTACAAAGGTGAATTTGACAGGCCTTGGCAACAGATTGGATAAGGGATGAGAGATAGTGAGGGTTTGAAGAGATCTCCTAGGTTGGGAACCTGAAGTCCTGGGAGGATGGTGTGGCCTCGTATAGTAATAGGGAAGGTTTAAGGGGAAAAATGAGTTCTGTTTTGTATGTATTAAATTTCAGCTACCAGGATTTTGATTGGGTGGTACATATGAATAGCTTGAACCTCAAGGGAGAGAAGTTGTTAAGTGGTAGAGGTGGGGGAGAATCTTGAAGTGGCAATGGGGAACAAGATGTATTTTAACTTTACCTCGACCAATGAAGTGAAAACAAGAGAAGGTGAAGCCAGTACTGGAAAGGGTGACCAGGGAGAGCATCATTTAGGGGTAGCCAGGTTTCAGTAATACCTGCATGTGAAAGGAGTGGGAGAGGAAATGATTTACGATGAAGGGACATTTGTTGCCTATTTACAGGTGTTCCACAAGGCACAGTGGAAGGGTTGGGTGTATGAGAGTTACTTAGGGGTAAGAGGGTTGAGGGAGATGAGAAAAAGTAATTGGCTGATGGAGGTGTGGAATGTGGTTTGGATGGTGATCTTCAGGGGTTCAGAATCACCGAGATGAGAAGAGTGTGATCAAGTGTGAGAATGTTCATCACTGCATGGAAGACACGGTTCCTTTTCCCAGTGGAGGCTGGAGATAGGGCTGGAGGAAGTGCAGTTGGAGATGGGAGGCATACATTCAGATGGTCACATGGGAAACCCTGTTTCCCTAGTCCTCTTCCCTCTGAAGGGCAGAGATTAGGCAGGAAAAGGGTACAGCAAGAGGTGAAAGTTACACGTGCACAACAAGAAGAATCAGAAGTCCCATTCCCCACCAACTTTGCTCTTTCCTCAAGAGGCAGGCGCAGCAGGATGTGGAAGGCCTGAGATGAAAAGGTAGGTTGCTCCTCTTTGCACCAGAGATTCTCCACATCGTTTTTCAAGATTGGGTTGGCAGTAGGAGATAGAAGTTGCCTTTTGCTTGTATAAATGGAAGTTGTTGGTTTGGGGCAGATGGAAGACTCCTGAGCTGGCCTCTTGCCACCTTCCTGCAGGGGACATGCTGTGCCCAGCAGGGGATGGAAAGCACAAGAAATGGGGGTTAGAGGAACATTAGGCTCTTCTCAATTGAAGAAGCTGTTGAGGAGTGGGTAGCAGGAAATGGTAGACTCCCTTGGAGGGGGAACTACTTTGGGGCAGATGGAAGATGCCAGGTATCTTGTCACCTTCCCTCAAAGGACATTATGACCAATGTATTTAATTTTCCTCCAAGTTGTTTTTCTTGTTCTTTGTGCCTTTTCATTTCCCTCATTCCTGCATGTGTTGAAATGTAAGAAGTAAAAATAAACATGGAAAGTGGCAAAGGAAGTCCTAGATCTGGATTGGAGTCAAGGATCAACCAGGGATCATTTTCTCTATCTTTTTATCTGTGACAGAACCCTTAAGTTTAATGTTATACCTGCACTTCTTCATCCTTAGGAGTGCTCCCAGGAAGAGATTAGCAGTCTAACTTCTATGCACAAATGTCCTATCACAACCAGCACTGTTACCTTTGAAAAGTGAGTTTCCTTCAAGTTCTCCATTGTTTTGCCTGTAAGTCCTTTAAAGTTAACATGGTTTCTCCATTTATGGGTCCTAGGATTATTCAAGTGAAGAGCTGCACAATCTCCATTTTCTGGACAAATTTCATTTTGAAAAACTCACTGTTATTTTAGAAAGGTGAGTTTGCAGAATTGAATTTGCTTAAGAAATTTATAGAGGTTGAGGGTGGGGGCATCAGTCAGGGCAACCCCAGACTGGTGCCTCCTGATGGGCCAGTGAAATGGTTCCACTGCACTCCTGAGGTATCTTTCTTTGCAAGTGCTGCTATCTGTACCAGTAAAAAGAATAACTCACTTGTATAAAGAAAGCTGTACGTTTTGGGTCACTTTTGATCCTTTGAGTAAACAAATTCATAATTTTCTTATCCCAGTGTTTCAGGGGAGAGACCATAGGATAACACAGGATAAGTAACTTGGTTACCTTGAAAGGTCTGGTAAGTGGATGAGTTGGGAGGCAAAGTCCAGGCTTCCTGACACTACAGGTTGGGACCACCAAGCAATTTGGAACACTGCCTGTCAAGCATCATTTTCCCTCTTCTACCACATATATATTCATTCTTGCCATATTTGACTTCCCTAAAAATTCATGTTCCACATAGCTAGAACTACAGGCTTTTTCAAAGGCCCTCTATTTGGAAGCTCCTTATCAGACAACTGAGGAAAGTGAGGCCCTCGAGGTTTCCAAGGCCTAATTGAAAGAATGTATGGGGTGTAGCATTAGGTCCCCTGCTTGGCTAACTCTACATGCAGCCCAATGGACATTACCTTGAGTGTCACTCGACCTTGATCAGATTTGATTCTTTCTTGTCATTTCCCTTCTCTTGACTCCATCAAATGGAGGCAGCAGGAAAATAAATTGCAAATAGTTGGGATGTCACAGTGTTGGGACAATGTCACAGTGTTGGGACAATGTGCAGGGCCACCCACATGGTCAGTCTTGCCATCTCTTTACCTCTAAGCCCTGGAGGCTTTACTTCATTTCTGGACTTTCCATTCCTATGACTGTGTTAACCTGGGAGATTTCAGAAGTCACTTTCATGTTCACTGTTGCAAGTGTCCCACTTCCCTTTGAAAGGTAAGTCTCTCAATTCCTTTTTCTTTTGGGGAAAATTTTTTGGGGATGAAATTTCACCTAGCCTCCAAGCTCTACCTTAATGTGGTAGACATATACCATCCTTGCACTCCAGGTATTTTTCTTTCTGTTTATGATTAATCATAATAACAAATACAACAGAAACAATGATAATACCTCTAAATGCAAAAACAGAAACGACTACCACAAATCTTTTATGGAATACAGCGTATGTGTATGTGCTATCTCCTTTAAGCCAACTACAGATCTCTGATTCCCATGCTCTTTGTAGTCCAGTTGAAAGAAATTGAATGGTGCTAAGTGATAGACTTGAGCATATATATATTTCCCCTTCTTTTTGTAGTTCCCTTATTCCATTTCATTTTTCTTCATCATATTTGTACTCAAGGGTGGTAAAATATGTGCACATTTCCAAAGACAAAAGTTCTTGCAGGCTCAAGTCAGATTCTGGGGCCTCCCCCAAACGTCAGATTCATCTTATTTTGGCCTTTCATTGCCTTAAAATTAATCTCATTTCTCTGTTGATTGATTCTAGGATTACTCCTAGGAAGAGCTGAACAACCTTCCTCTTGTGGACAAATATAATTTTGACAAGCTCACTGTTTCTTTTCAAAGGTGAATTTCCAGATTTGTATTTGTTTCAGAAATTTGAATAGGTCAGGTTTGGGGCCCTAAGTCAGGTAAAGCCAGGGAGTTTAGCCCCTGGTGGACCTTTGAAGTAGTTCCCCTGCACTCCTGGCACATCATTTTGGAAGTGCTCACGCACATCTGTAATAAGAAAAAGAAGCACTCCCTTGTATGCAGCCAGCTCTACATTGTGTGTGCCTGTTGATCCTCGAGTAAACTGTGAGATTGGTAATTTTTTTTCTTTGATTTTACAGGTCAGAGAACTGAGGAGGAGTGAGGTCACATGACTTGGCCCTCTTGCCATGACTGGTAGGTAGATCAGTTGAGATGTGAAGTCCAGGCTTCCTTATAGTGCAGGTCAGGATCATCCTGTCAGTGATTTCAGCCTCTCCTGCTCAGCCAGTCATTTTTCCTACTCTTCTACATGTGTATCCATTCTTGCCATCCTTCACTTCCCTAAAAATTCAGGGTCCACAAAGGCAGACACATAGGCCTTTTCAGGGGCCCTTTGCTTGAAAGCTCCTTACCAGACAAGTGAGGGAAGTGAGGCCTACAGGGCCTCAGGCCTAATCAATAGAATGTGTCTGAAGTATGTATTAGATGTCCCCCTTGGCTGTCCCCAAATGTTGGCCATTGGACGCTGCCTTGAGTGTGCCTCTACCTTAGTCAAATTTTATTCTTTCTAGTCATTCCCATTCTCCTGCCTCCATTGAATGGAGTCAGCAGGACAATAAATTGCAAGTATTTGGGATCCCAGACAACTGGTACAAAGTGCAAGGACTCCCATGCCGTCAGTCTTGCCATCTCTTCCTCTAAATCCCTGAAGCTTCACGTCATTTCAGCTTTTCTCATTCCTAGGATGGAGATACCTTGGAAGATTTAAGTGTTCGCTAATGTCCTCAGGCAATCATTCCTCTTCCCTTCTAAACACAAGTCTCTCCAGTTCCTCATTCTTTTGGGAAAAAAATGGAATAAGGTTGCCTTTGGGGGTGGCATTTTGTCTTGCCTAAGGGCTCTGCCATAAATTTTTTAATAATTTATTTTGATTTATCAACAATCACTTCATATGCTTTTGAGTTTAAAATTTTTCTCCCCCTTCCTCCCCATCACCCTCCCCAAGACGGCACACAATCTAATATAGGCTATACATATACATTCCTATTAAAACATATTTTCACATTAGTGATGTAAGTAAAAATTATAACCAATAGGAGGAACCATCAGAAAGAGAAAACAAAACACAACAGAAGAGAAAGGAAAAAAAAAGGCTAGCAATTCAAATTCCATAGTTCTTTCTTTGGATGTGGATAGCATTTTCCATCATGAGGCCTCTGGAGATGTCTTAGATCCTTGTATTGCTGAGAAGGGTTCAGTTTATCAATATTAGTCATCGCACAACATCGCTGTTATTGTGTACAACATTCTCTTGGTTCTGCTCACTTCACTCAGCATCAGAATATGCAAGTCTTTCCAGGTTTTTCTGAAGTCAGCTTGTTCATCATTTCTTATAGGGCAATAGTATTCCATTATATTCATATACCACAACTTGCTCAGCCATTCCCCAATTGATGGGCATCCTCTCAATTTCCATTTCTTTGCCACCACAAAAAGAGCTGCTATGAATATTTTTGTACATGTGGGTCCTTTTCCCTTTTGTATGATCTCTTTGGGATATAGTGCTAGAAGTGCTATTGCTGGGTCAAAGGGCATGCACATTTTTATAGCCCTTTGGGCATCGTTCTAAATTGTTCTCCAAAATGGTTGGATCATTTCACAACTCCACCAACAATGCATTAGTATTCCAATTTTCCCACGTCTTCTCCAACATTTATCATTTTCCTGTTTTGTCATGTTGGCCAATCTGATAAGTGTGATGTGGTACCTCAGAGTTGTTTTGATTTGCATTTCTCTAATCAATAATGACTTAGAGCATTTTTTCATGTGACTATAGATGGCTTTAATTTCTTCATCTGAGTACTATCTATTCATATCCTTTGACCATTTATCAATTGGGGAATGGCTTGTAGTCTTATAAATTTGTCTTAGTTCTCTATATATTTTAGAAATGAGGCCCTTATTAGAGAGACTGGTTGCAAAAATACTTTCCCACTTTTCTACCTTCCTTCTAATCTTAGTTGCATTGGCTTTGTGCAAAAACTTTTCAATTTAATGTACTCAGAATTATCCATTTTGCTTTTTGTAATGTTCTCTGTCTCCTGTTTGGTCATGAATTCTTCTGTTCTCTACAGATCTGAAAGGTAAACTATTCATTGTTCTCCCAGTTTACTGATGGTATCAGCCTTTATATCTAAGTCATGAACCCATTTTGACTTTATTTTGGTATATAGTGTGAGATTTTGGTCTATGCCTAGTTTCTGCTATACTCTTTCCAGTTTTCCCAGCAGTTTTTTTCAAAGAGTGGGTTCTTATCCCAGAAGCTGGGATCTTTGGGTTTATCAAATAATAGATTACTGTAGTCATTGACTATTGTGTCTTGCATATTTAACCTATTCCACTGATTCACCTCCCTATTTCTGAGCCAGCACCAATCAGTTTTGATGATTGCTGCTTTATAATACAATTTAAGATCTGGAATAGGGCTCTGCCATAATTTGATGGACAGATTCCTTTCTTCCACTACAGCCCTGCCAGATCTTTTGCTTTCTATTCAGGATTAATCAGAATAAGAACAGCAACAAAAACAGCCATAATGATAGTTTCAACTATCAAATCAGAAAGGAGCACAGCAAATATCATTGAAGGAGTATAGTGTGTCTGTGTTACCTCTTTTGATCTAGCAGCAGACCTCTGAGTCTGATGCTCTTTTTAGCCCAACTGACAGAGGAATTAAGTGATGCTGAGACATGGAACTTTACTTAGGCCACGGAGGACACACGTGATAGATGAATGAGGCGGAATTGCTAGTTGGGCCTTCCTGGTTCCAAGTCTAAGACTCTAAGATGTTTGGCTACTTGCCATCCTTTTGGTTTGCTTGGGCCCCTGCTGGTCAGCAATTCACTCCCCATCCTACTACATATGTATTCATTCTTGCCATCTTACACTACGCTGAAATTTCAGTGTCCACAGAGCTAGAACTACAGAATTTTTTAGGGGCCCTTTACTTGACAGACTTAACAGACAAGTCAGGAGAGTGAGGCTCTCTGGCTTTGCCAAGGCTCAATTGAATGAATGTGAGTGATATGTTAAATTGGCACATGTCTGCTTGGCAAACCCCAGATGGAAGGACAGAGCCATTCTTCCATGTTGGTCATATTTTATTTTTCCTTATAATTTCTGTTCCCCTTGCTCCATCAGATGGAATCTGCAGGAAAATAAATTGCAACTAGTCGGGATGCCAGATAGCTGGAAGATGTGCAGGGCCATAACTCTTTTCCTCTTAGTCCCAGTCAGTCTTGCCATAACTTTTCCTCTAACCCCCACTGACATCACATCCTTCTGTACTTCTTATTGCTGGGATTATAACATCCTTGAAGATTTAAGGAATCACCCTCTTGTTTACAAATTTCCTCATGTAAACATCCTTTTTCCTTTTGAACGGTAAGTCTCTTCAGTTCCTTTTTCTTTGGGAAAAATGGATGAAGGTAGCCATTGGGAGTGGTGTTTGGCTTTGCTTAAATGCTCTTCCATAATGTAATGGACAAATTCCTTTCTTGCACTCCTGGTGTGCCAGGACTTTTCCTTTGTGTTCAAGATTAATCATAAGAACAAAAGCAACAAAAACTACAATAATATATTTAAATACAAACCAGAAATAGCTACAGCAAATGTCATTTATGGAGTACAGTGTGTGTATGTTATCTCCTCTGACTCAGCAGCAGACTTCTGATTTTGATGCTCTTTGTAGTCCAGATGGCAGAAGAATTAAGTGATTCTAAGACATGGAATGGGACTTTGTCAGGATGATGCATCTCATAAGTGGCTTAGGTGGGATTCCTGGTTGGGCTTTCCTGTTTCCATTTTCAAATACCTAAGACATTTTGCTATCCACCATCAGTTTCCTTCCTGTGGTTCATTTCTGTTTGTTTTCATTTATTATTTGTTTAATTTAGATACTTTTTTTAAAAATAGAGTTCTGAATTGACTTTCCCCCTTTTCCCCATCATTTTGATCACAAGAAATATGATACTGATTATACATGTGAAATCATGCAAAACATATTTATATTAATCATGTTACAAAAATAAAGCTAGAAAAATAAAATCAAAATATTATGATTCAATCTGTATTCAGACTCCATCAGTTCTTACTCTGGAGGTAGCTAGCATTTTCATTATAAGTCCCTCAGACTTTTCTTGGATCATTGTGTTGATCAGAATAGCTAAGCCATTCTCTCTCTGTCTCTCTCTCTCTCTCTCTCTCTCTTTTGGCTAAGCAATTAGGGTTAAGTGACTTGCCCAGGGTCACACAGCTAGTAAGTGTTATATGTCTGAGGCTGGATTTAAACTCAGGTCCTCCTGACTCCAGGGCCGGTATTCTATCCACTGCGCCAGCTAGCTAGCCCGCTAAGTCATTCACAATTGATCATTGTAGAATATTACTTTTAATGTGTACAGTACTCTCCTGGTTCTACTCACTTCACTTTGTATCAGTTCATGTAAGTCTTTCAAGGTTTATATAAAAGCATCGTATTTTAGATTTCTTATAGCACAGTAGTATTCCATTACAATCATGTATTACAACTTGTTCAGCCTTCCCCAGTTCATAAGAAATCTCAATTTCCAATTCTTTGTTACCACATATAAGTATTTTTGTACAAATAATTCCTTTTCCCTTTTTAAAAATCTCTTTGAGATACAGACCTAGTAGTGGTATTCCCATGTCAAAGGGTACACATAGTTTTATAGTCCTTTAGGCATAGTTCCAAATTGCTCTCCAAAATGGTTGGATCAGTTCACAACTCCACCAACAGTACTTTAGTATACCTATTTTCCCATATCCCTTCCAACATTTGTCATTTTATTTTTCTGTCATATTTGGGCCAATCTGATAGATGAGAGGTGGTACCTCAGAGTTGTTTTAATTTGCATTTCCCTAATCAATAGTGATTTAGAATATTTTTTCATATGACCATAGTCCTGCTTGTCAATCACTGTTGGGGACATTGTTTTAATGAAAGCTCTGTTGAGGGAAACATCACCCAATTTGCAGCTATCCTTCAAGTACTAGGTCACCTACTACCTGTTAGCATCTACTGGCAATTGGAGAGGAGCTGAGATGGAATGTCCCATCCCATTTTGCTGATATGGACATATTCGAATTATCTTTATCTCATGAAACTTATCAATAAAAGCTGGCTATATCTCTAGGAAGTAGCTTATAAATATATTTCTACATTGATGTACTTTTAATAAACTCCTTTTAACATCTGGGAAAAACCTTAAACAAAGAATTTGCCTTTTACCAAATGGAGCAACACCAGGAGCTTTTGAGGGTTTTCACCCCTGGCTAGCAATGTGGCTGGGCCTGCTCCACCTCCTGGAATGAGCAATCAGATAATGCCTGACAGCTGGCCCACCCCAGCAGTTAGTTAAGCCGTGAAGTGGCAGAGAATTTAGCTCCCCAAAACTCAGGATAGAAAATGGAGAAATAGATTCCCAAATTCAAATTTTGATTTTTTTTTGTTTCATTTGTGCACCAAGAAGAGAAGGTAGAAAGAAGGAAAAGCCGAAGGCTCATCAAAAAATGGCAGGTAAGTAAATGACCAAGCATGCTTTTGCATGGGAATACCAGTATTCATAAAGGGAATGGGAGGAGTGAGCTTTCAGGGGATTCCAGGGTAGACAAGTTGTAATACCTTGGGAAACATCCTGCCTGTTATGTCCACAACCCACCAATGAGGATAGGTAGGGATTGGGAAATTGGGAAAAAAGGGGAAAAAAAATCTTTTTGCCAGATAAAGGATGTGACCTTAGATATTGAACTCAGTCAAATGAGCATTCTGATTGTGTTTGAAGATCTCTAGGCTAGGCAAACGAGGGATTTTCAGTGCTCTAGAGAGAGACTTAGAAACAGCAATTGGAGGAGGTGACTAGATACTAGGTATACCTTTTGGGATGGTTAAAGTAGAACTTTCAAAGCTTTTAAACATGAACATAAAACAGGGCAATCTCTCTCTCCCTTTCTGACTGTGGCCAAGCTGGAGGGGAAGACAAGAGAAAGAGAAGAAGAAAAAATCCAGTAAAGTGAAGCTCATATTTTAGATAGTCTGAGTTACGATGGGGAAAAGAAGTATCTGATCACAATATGAAAGAAACAAGACGAGTGCAGTTGTGAAGGGCTTCAATCTAAGCTTGAAAGAAAGGAGGAGATGAATTTTAATGAAATTAGGAATAAGAGGAAATGGGTGATAGTTTGGATGGAGGGTTTGGAAGTAAAGGATTGTGGAAATTTGGAAAGAGAAGTGAGGAAGGGTTTGATCTCATGCAGATAAGAAGGATATGAGAAACTTTATTTGGTTATTCTTCATGATATGGAAAATATAGAAATGTATTTGTAGCATTGAATTCCTTGCGATAGCAAACCATTAGCAGGGTATAGTTTAGTCCTTATGTGAGGAATTGATAATTTCATTACTACATAACAGAAGTTATGTTTGCAGTTTCTATGTTTCAGAAAAGTTTCATGGATCCTAAAAAGAGAGGTGAAAATACAAGACTGTCTCTTTAAATCTTTGTCAATAGACTAAATGAAAGTAGTTGGCCCTATAATTTGAAGAGCTAGCAGCAAATGACCCTTGGTTAGATTGAGACTTACATGTTACCATTATTGAATATAAGTCCAGATTTGATTTGGTCCTGAAAGTAAATGATAATGTAGTTTCACTTATACTGAAATGTATTCTATTAAAATAATCGTGATAAAATCAGAACTTAATGCAAAATGGATTTATTATTTGGCACTAAGACAAAAGAAAAAAAAATGGTGGAAAATGCATAAATCAGGAAAACCTGAATCAAAAAATCTGATCTCAGAAATTTATTCACTATGTGACTTTACCTCTGTTTACCTCAGTTTCCCAATCTGTAATGGGGAAAATGAAATAATAGTGCCCACTTCCTAGGGTTATTTTAAGTAATCATATGATTGTAAAGTGTTTAACACAGTGCCTGGCATAGGGTGAGCCATATGTAAATGTTAACTGTTGTTCATATTATCATTTTTTTAATTAGAAGTAATTTTTCCATACTTAATAACTTTATACAGGTTTTAGATATGATCAGTGTAAAATGCTAAAAGCCATAAAATAAAGGGATTGCTGTGTAAAAGAATTCAGAAATGCATTCAGATAAATTGATGTTATTTGGCATCCAGATAAATGTACCTCCAAATTCTGTTATGTTTTAAAAATCCATAATAATGTTTATGTTGTTTTTGTGTTTCTGAATTTGCTTGTGTTATGAATGCTGGGAAACCACTGTATGAGACATGCTGAAAATTACTTTGGCTCTGGTTACTATGAAATTATTAACTAAGTCATTAGTGTTAATTGTCATAACGTAAAAATCTATTAAGTATTTAATTGGGCATATTTTGAAAAGGAAAATTCATAATTACTGTATGGGAAAATTTACAAAGAAAAGACCTTGTAAAATCTCCTTATTTGTAATCTTCCTAGGTTTCTTAAGACTATCTGCTTGGGCATGGTCATAAAATCTTATCATCCCTGTAAAAGAGCTTGCTATTGTGGTGAAATTCCTCAACAATGAACTGGTTTTCTGAGAAAATGAGATCCCCTTTTCCACTCTTCACAAAATGGGGAGAAATTTTTAAGCCTGCTTATTATAAAGAGTGAGCTTCATCTAAGGTTATTTGCCTATCACTTGTGAAGGTTATGGAATTATACCCAGAATAGGACATATTGAAGTTACATCTTTAGCCAACTTAATCTCAACAAACTCACAATCTTAAAGATTAAATTAAAGATTTATTTTTGCTTTAAGGGGTGACTATAGAATACCTTAAGAGATAGATATCTGTTAGTCTGGAGGTTGACAGACAGTGACCAGTGGTTTTCTGGGTTTTTGAGTAAACTCTTATATATTCACTGTCTCTGTGAAATTCTATAGTGTAATTATTTTCTTAATTTCTAAGGACTGATTTTTTTATACCAGGATGAGTTTAAACTCAAGCAAAAGAAGAAAAAGAAAAAAAAAGGATGTTGAGTAAATTTTTAAAGGCCTGGTAAACATTTTTATTATTGCAACACCATGAGAGAAATAAGAACAACTGTATCTAGTCTTAAGGTGTGATTAATTAATTAATGAATATTTGAGGTAAAATCTCATTGGACTGTAATCTGGTATTATCCTAAGTTTGGATTTCAGGTATAATTGCATTGTCATGAGGCCAGTAGTTCACCATTCAAAGAAGATGTGATGTGCTGCCTGAATGGAGTGCAGTCTGGGAACTGATGCAAATTGATATCTGGGCCTGGGAAAGGTTAAATGAATGACTTTGGCATGGCCTAAGGGAGGATCCTCTTGACTCATTCTCCCCATGGTGCTATTCTTTTTTGAACATGTACATTTCCACCTGATTAATCCTGAGCCTGACTGGCTATGGTTATTGTACCGGGTGAATAAGGTGGAACTTTCCAGTTCTGGCAGTTCTTAAAACTTGGCTGTGACTTCCCTGAAATCAAACAAAGCTAAGGATGCTCTATCCTGGTATGCCTTTGTTGAGTCTTTCTGTGCCCTTAGGCTTAGACTTAGAGGACCAGTTTTGATACTCTTATACTTATGTCCCTCCTTCTTCCTCTCATAGAAAATCTCTCTTATCAAGGTTGACAAATAGTATAAGTTTATCATTGCAATACTGAATAAGTATCTTTTAAACAAATTCATTTGTGTAACTGGTGACCCTAGGGATAAAATGCATCTACTTACAGTAAGTGTTGGTAGCTTTGTATTCGTGTGTAGGATAAGATCCTCAAACTATCTCCTGCTCCTACAGGGGAATTACCAGGCATGGAAAATTTTGAGAAAGCAACAGGATCATATGGTTTCTAATACAGGCCTTAAACATGTTGTAATAATAAGTTCTAAAAATTGGGTTCAGGACTTTACAAAAAATTGCATTGATAATTGTGAAGAAACCTAGAAATAGCAAGTGGTCTATAATAATTGTAAGTTTCTGAAGTTTCAGGTGAATTATGGGTTCTGAATTTGATGTTCTTATAGCTCTATTGTTAATAAGACCAGAATCATGAGCCTTAAGCTGGTTTTTCACCACATGAATTAGTTATTGAAAAAAGCACATTTAAGAGATTTTACTAAATTGTATTGAGCCTAGTTACTGACAAATTTGAGTAGAATTCCATAGGAATCTCTGCAAGTGCCTTGGAACCAGAGAAGCAGATTCACTGGAAAGAGGTCACTTCAGAGCTGCCCTGGGAATGAGGCCTATTCCTCAATGTCCAAGGGAAGATCTTGCCAGGGACCAGACAACTATATGTAATATCTGGGACTCAATGTGAAATGTGCTGATTAATTGAACATTGGGAACGGGTTAGAAGGAGAATTTATTTTATTTAATATTAATTATCATTATTGTATTACTTTGGTTTTTCGTTTCATGGTATTTATGTTTACTGAATTTTCTTTGTGACCTTGTTGATATGTAAATCTCCCCTTTAAATACATGTATTACAGGAAAATAGAAGGGGAAGGGGATAAGAGAAGGGAGGGGGGAGAGATAGAAGAGAAGGCAGACCAGGGGAAGGGGTATTCAGAATGCATGCCATCTTGGGGTGGGGGAGGGGTGAGAAATTTGGAACTCAAAAACTTGTGGAAGTGAATATTGAAAACTTAAAAATAAATAAATTTATATTTAAAATAATAAATGTATTAATAAAAAAAATAGTTCTAAGTACACGGTGAGCCCTCTAAATGGCTTAATGTGTAACCTGCCTTAGTTTACATATAGAGTTTATTTAAGAAGGTTTGTCTCCTTGGAGGATAGATGAGCTTATGATTGTGTACCTAAGTTTATTCAACTTTATGACATTAATGGAAACATGAGATTATGCATTGTGATGCTCATGGCCACAGTACACTTGTTTCCTGTTGCTAGTTTAAATCCCCTAGCTTATTATACCCACTAATGCTTGCTCAGATTGATTTGGCATGAGCAGCAGAGAGTAGGATGACATAGTTAAGGATAAAGGAGTGAGATGAAACCAGTTGTGTTGCTGCACTATAAATATGTGTGTGTGTATATATTTATATTTATATTTACATTTATATATGGTATGCACCAAATGGAGGAATTATAGAAAGTTATTCTGACTCAGTGACTCATTGTTCCCAGTCCTGCTTGTCAATCACTGTTGGGGGAGGCATCACCCCAACAGTTGCAGCTTTTGTATTATTCCATGCTATCCCTCACATTTCAGGTCACCTACTATCTATTAGCCTGCATGTCCTGTCAATTGGGGAGGAGCTAAGATGCAATGTCCCATCCCCTTTTGCTAATGTGGACCTATCTGAAATGTCTTTATCTTGTTATGAAAGTTATCAATAATAGCTGGCTCTATCCTGGATCCCTGGCTGATGTTTTAGTGCAGCTAGTCAACATGTTACTCCCTAGATGCACATTTAATAAACTGCTTTTAATTCTCTTTTTTCCTGAGTTTTGCCTCATTACTTAGGCTGAAAGCCCAAATAATTTCCCTTTGAATAAGACACTGGATTCGCTGTCATCTTCAGGAATTGGTATTGTTCTGAGAGTGAGGCAAATTGGAAAAGGAGAACCCCCAGGGCAAGCTCTATAAGACAGTGGCAGAAAATGCCTACAGGGGAGAGCCCAGGTTGGATACCTCAAAAATATTTCATTCCATGAAGAATATGGAAAACTGAGAGAGACTAGATAATTATAGAGTTCATGAAGCAGTGAATGGAGGATTAGAATAGAGAGAGACAGCAGCTGCCGCCCTGGGATTGCACCAGGACTGGGGCTGGGACCGAGCTCTTCTCTCATGGTGATCAGAGAGACTTTTCCTATTGACCTTAGTGTCTTTGGTCTTTGTGGGTTAAGTCTGGAAACAACCTTGAGGACTGCTCCAGATTCACTGAGGCCTGGATTTTGCCTGCCTGACCCATGCTACACTGTGCTCCTCTCCCAGCCCAGCACAACAGACCTTTCCAATCAACCATCTATGTTGTCTTGGGCTGGAAATTTGTTTCACTCTTTTTGTGGGTTCTGCTGCTCTAGAATTTGTTCAGAGCCATTTTTACAGGTATTTGAAGGGGTTTGGAGGAGAGCTCAAGCAAGTCACTGCTTTTATTCCACCATCTTGGCTCCACCCCTGTAGTAAAATTTTTAAAAACAAAAGGTAAACATAATTATGTTATGATGATCACACTTTATTTCAGTATACACATGTGCACAGATGCACAGGCACCCAGAAAATCAATGAGAAGCATTGTTTTTTGAAATATATTTTTTTTCTGTATTCAGTGGATTAAGCCAATGACAGGCATGATCAGTGAGGAAAAATAAATTATAAAATATACTCATGATTTGATAAACAGCTTCAATTTATGAATATTGAAGCCACCATTATTTTGATGCTCTGAATTAAAATTCAGCTCTTTGACCATGAAGTCGAATGGAAAAAAATGAGTAGAAAATACCCACAATGGTTCTTGAAAAATGAGGATGAACAAAATAATTCCACACAGAGACTTAATAAAACAAGTCTAGTATTAATAGCCTCATTTTTGCAATAAATGGAGTGAATTTATTTTTCAAAATATTATTGTAACTTTCCCAATGTTTTAAGGGAATGATTTTTTTTAAAAAAATGATATATTTTCCCCAGTTACATGTTGAAACAATTTTAACATTTGTTTTTTTTTTTGACTTAGAGTTCCAAATTCTCTCCTTCCCTTGCTCCCTCACCTTCTCCCTCCCTGAGAAGGTAAGCAAGCTGATATAGATTACATATGTGCAATCATATAAAACATTTTTATATCAGTAATTTTGTACAAGAAGACTCAAATAAAAGGAAAAGAATGAAAGAAATAAAGTGAATAATAACGTGCTTCTGTCTGTATTCAAACAATATCAGTTCTTTCTCTGGAGGCGAATAGTATGCTTCATCATTGTCCTTTGGGATTGTCTTGGATCATTGTATTGTTGAGAATAGCAGTCATTTGCAGTTCTTCATTGTATGATATTTTGTTACTGTGTACAACATTCTCCTGGTTCTGTGTCAGTCTTTCCAGGGTTTTCTGAAATCATCCTACTTGTTGTTTCATGTGGCACAATAATATTCCTTAACAATCATATACCACAGCTTATTTAGCCATTCTGCAATTTATGGGTATCTTGAAGGGACCAACTTTTTTTTTTATTTTAAATCACTATATTGCTAACAGATATGCAGAGAATTTAAACAGAAGGACAAAAAGACACCAAGGCTGAGATTGTTAGTTGGAGACTTTCAGAGATCTCCAAAGACAGATTGTAGGTGGTAGGAGCTGCAATAGAGAATGGGGGATCTGGAAAGGCATTGGAAAGCAGGAATATCAGACACAGGAGAGCCCTTACTATAGGGAAGGGGAGAGCTAGGAGTGTCCTGATACCCCCAGATTGTCAGAGATGGAAGGACCCTCAGAGTATGATAAGAGCTCACATTTATAAGGCACTTTCAGACCATCAAAATTCTTAAGTAATGTCTCATTAAACCCTTAAAACCACCTTGTAAGCTAGGTGCTCCTATCATCCCCATTTTATATATGAGAAAACTGAGGCAGTGAGAAGTTCAGTGAATGAGAGCCCAGAGTCACTAACCTAATTAGTATATGAGTCTGGATTCGAATTGAAGTCTTTCTGAATATGTTTCCAGGGACCTAGGCCCTGTGCCACGAGGCTGCCTATCTTGTAATCTGAGAGGGGCCATCCAACCCACATTCACAAAATACACTAGATAGGAAGTAGTTTTTGCTTTAATTTATGTTTTCTGTGTTCAATGATTTAAAGTATAGGCAGGGAGAGGATTCTGGAAAGATGGTAGAGTAGGTCAGAAATTTAACATTAAAAATGTTAAAAGATGGGGGTGGGTTGGGGAAACTTTAGAACATTGAATGTCAGGACTGTTAGAGACTTTAAAACAGAAAATGGCTGGACTGGGAGTTGCCATGGAGAAGAGAATGGGAGGACACAGAGAAGGAGAGATATCAGACAGAGGAGAGCTCTTACTACTTAGAAGGGGAGAAATGGGAGGGTCCTTAAGGTCCCAGATTGTCAGAGATGGAAGGACTCTCAGAATACAGAAAATAGCTCACATTTATAATGTCCCTTAAGACTGTCAAAATCCTTGACCCCTTCATCTCGTTAGCCTTAAAAGAATCATGTGAGCTCATTTCTCCCAGAATACTCATTTTATACATGAAGAAACTGAGTAAAGAGAGGCTAAGTGTATAGCCCAGGATCACAACCCTTTTTAGTATCTGAGGCTGGTTTTGAATTCATTTCCTTCCGAATCCCTTTCCAGGGATCTAAGCCCCATTTCCTTTAACTGCATATTTTGTGAGCTGAGAGTGATCATCTAGCATATACTCAAAAATATAAGTGGAAAGCAGCTTTTTAAAAATAATATTTTATCCCCCAATAAAATGTAAAAACAATTTTTAGCATTATTTTAAAGTTTTGAGTTCTAAACCCTACCCCTCCCTCCCTTCCCTCATCCCTTCCTTAGCAATCTGATATAGGTTATACGTGTGCAATCAAGTAAAACATTTCCATATTAGTCATTTTGTGCAAGAAGACTCAAACAAAAAAAGAAAGTGAAAAACAGTATGCTTCAGTCTATATTCAGATACCATAGGTTCTTTCTCTAGAGGCAGATCGCATTTTTCATCATGAGTCCCTTTGGATTGCCTTGTATCATTATATTTTTGAGAATAGCTAAATCATTCACAGTTCTTTATCATGGAATATTGCTGTTATGGTTTACAATGTTCCCCCGCTTTGGCTCACTTCACTTCGTGTCAGTTCATATAAGTCTTTGCAGGTTTTTCTGAAATCATCCTGCTTGTCTTTTCTTATAGCCCAATAATATTCCACTACAATCATATACCACAATTAGTTTATGCCATTCTCCAATTGTTGGGCATCCCTTCAATTAGAAGCAATTTTTAAGAAAAAAAATTTTTCTCTGTCCAATATGTTAATTTACAGACAGACATGATAATTTAATAAAAATAAATATGGTACATACTATATGGCATACAACTTTTTATTTCAACAATATTGAAATCACCACATTGGTGAAGGTCTTTAACCATGAAGCCTAGGAGAAAAGATGAAAAGATATTCCAGGGGCAGCTAGGTGGCACAGTGGATAGAGCACCGGCCATGGATTCAGGAGGACCTGAGTTCAAATCTGGCCTCAGACACATAACACTTATAGCTGTATGGCCCTGGGCAAGTCACTTAACCCCATTGCCAACCCCCCCCAAAAAAAAAGATATTCCATAACAAGGTTCCTTAAAAATGAAGATGAATAAAACATTTCTTAAAGCAAGTGATCAAGTTATGTCTGGTACTGATGTCATCATTTGTGGAAATAAATGGATTGAATTTTTTTTAATATTGTAATTTTGATAGAGTTTGAAGGGGACCAACATTTGCTTTTAAATCACTTTATTTAAGATACATGTACAGTGAATTTAAAGAGAACAACTAAAAAAATTCCCAGCCAGTTAAAAGACAGTGGGACCTTAGAATATAGAATAAGTCCTTCAAATGTAGAATGGCTGAGCAGGGAGTTGCCATAGAAAAGAAAATGTTAGAGCTGGGAGGGCACTGATAAGGAGAGGTATGAGACATAGGAGAGCCCTCTCTGCAGGGAATAGGAGAAATAGGAGTTGGGTTTTTTTGGTTTGTTTTTTGTTTTTGTTTGTTTGTTTTTAATGAGGCAATTGGAGTTAAGTGACTTGCTAGGAAGTATTATGTGTCTGAGGTCTGATTTGAACTCAGGTCCTCCTGAAAAGGGCCCATTCTGTAGCCATTACATCACCTAGCTGCTCCAAGGAGTATTCTTAAGACCCAAGAATGTCAGAGATATTCTAGATAATAGCCAACATTTATAAAGCACCTTAATGTTGTCTATAGCTAAGTGGCACAGTGGATAGAGGACCGGGCCTGGAGTCAGGAAGACTTGAGTTCAAATTTGGACTCAGACACTGGTGTGACCCTGGTCAAGTCACTTAACCCTTTTGTCTCAGTTTCCTCATCTGTCAAATGAGCTGGAGAAAGAAATGACAAGCCACTCCAGTGTCTTTGCTAAAAAAAAAAAAAAACAAATGGAGTCACATGTAATGACTCAACAACTTGTCAGAATCCTCAACAAACAGAATCACATTTTAACCTGAAAACAACTCTGTGAGTTAGGTGCTGCTATCATTCACATTTTATACAAGAGGAAACTGAGGTAAAGAGAGGTTCAGTAAATAGCTTAGTGTCCCATATTACTGTCAGTGGCTGAATTTGAATTCAGGTCTTTCTGAATTCATTTTCAGGCCTCTAAGCCATGTGCCACTGCTTATCTTGTGAGCGGAGAGGGTTCTGTATAGTGAGTTGATCCTACCTCCAGTATGTGAAGAATGTGCTGTGATGAAGGGTCCCAGCAGCCGGGAGCCCTTGGTTTATTACTGCCCTCTGAAAAGAGAGAAAGTGATGTCATTGAGCTCTTTCTCAGTGATGACCCAGGCCAAGAGAAAGTTGAAATAAATCAGTAGACAAAGGTATTCAGCACAAGACAGGTCCCTCAGGAAGGAGGAGGAAGACTTAATCAAATGAACACTGAACCCATTACTTTGGATGCCCCCTCAGTCATTTGTAAAAGAGACTGCAGATGTACCATTAAGCAGGGAAGCCAATAATAAGAAATGTTTCAATGATAGAGTGCACAATCAGCAATACAATTTCCAAAGAGAACAGGTTACAAAATTTAAGATCTCTTGAACCAGACTGGACTTTCAGAGAAGAATATCAAATTTATTTTTTAAAAGAAAGTATAGGAGGATTTTCACTGTCATTGTTCTCAGAAGAATTTTAAGAGTAATCAAATTTGAACAAAAAGCAGCCTGGTTGTTGGGCTGTAAGGGACCAGTGGCTCTCGTACTTATCAAGAAATGACTGATGAGGTTTCACCATTGTTTCAGATCCCAAACATCAATTTGATATCAGTATTTTAAAATGTACTTTTTACCTAGCACCACTTTTTCTAAAATTTTATATTAACTGGCATTAAGCAACAACACTCCAACTGGTGTAGGAAATCCGTTTTTTGACCCATTCATTCATACCAAGGTATGGGCTTAGCTAAGGTATTGCAATCACAGCTCCTGAACCAGATGGCATTGGGACTGCATAGGGAAAAACGATTGATTCAGGGAGGCATATTTTAAAGACTAGTTTTGACACTTCACATAAATATAATTATATCCCGAAGAAGGGGCAGCTCTCTGGTGCCATTTTTTATCTACAAGAAATGGGATAAAAATCTGCCCTCCAAATGGAGATTCATATCTCCACATATTCATTTAGAAGTTGTTATAGAATGTGGTGTGAACTATTGTTCTAACCCAGATTTCTACCAGACTGCTTTCTAATTATCCCAGCAGTTTTTATATATCAAATACAAACTACATTCCCAAGTAATTTATATTTTCAGGTTTATCACACATCGGATATGAAAATCCATTGTTACTGGTTTTCCCTTGTCTGATCTGTTCAATTGATCTACTTCTCTATTTTTCAACTAATGCCAAATATTTGATGACTACTGCTTTGTAATTCCAAACACACAATTACCCCTTCATTCCTTTTTTTTTTTCATTTTTTCTCTTGGTATTCTAGATCTTTTGTGTCTCTAAATTTGTTTTGTTATTTTTTTAAAGGAGTTCTGTAAAGTAGCCCATTCATCATGTCATTCCTACAGCTTTAAATCTATTAATTAACTCTGAGAGTATCATCTTTTTTATTGTATTGGCATGGCCTAGCCACAAGCACTGAATAACTTTGAGTTATTACAGTCATTTTTTTATTTCTTTAAGGGCAATTTTGTAATTGAATCTATAGAATTATGCTGTGGTTTTTGACAGACTGATCTCCATGTATTTTAGGCACCTTTTCATTATTCTGAGTGGGTTGAGGGCGATTAGCTTTAAATCCTATCTTTCTCACTTCTTCCAGCTCCGATTTGTTGATCTCTTCCCCTCGCTAGAATGTAAGCTCATTGAAGGCACAAACGCTCTTGCTTCTTGCAGCTCCTGGTACTTAGTAAGTGATTTATAAATGTTCTTCTCTCTGTGTGTCTCACTGTATGACTGTCTGTCTGTTTCTCTCTCTCTCTCTCTCTCTCTCTCTCTCTCTCTCTCTCTCTCTCTCTCTCTCTCTCTCTCTGTCTCTCTCTCTCTCTCTCCATGGATTCCTTGATGCAGTAAAACTGGCCTTCTTGATTTCCTTTTCCATCTCCCAACTCCAGGAATTTTCATTTGCTGTCCCTTATGCCTAGAACTCTCTCCCTCCTCATATCTACCTCCTAGATTGTCTGGCTTCCTTCAAGTCCCAGTTAAAATTACATCTTCAACAAGGAACCATTCCTGGTTTACCTACATGTTATTGCCTTTTACCCTATGAATTATCACTAGTTTTCTTGTAAATATCTTGTTTGTGTGTAGTTTTTGTATGTCCTGTGAAAAATGATTTCTAGACTCAGAGCTCCATCCCCACAGCTTTCTGCTCCAAAGTTCTTCAGGAGGACATAATGAGATTGCATTGAATCTTCTTATCCTGGATTTATTTTATACTACTCAGGCTTGGGGGGAGACAGATTTTTGTTGAAAAAGTATGTATCTATGTACCCCCAAATGCCAAATCAAGCCAGTTCTGAAGTGGCCTCCTTAGGGGAGCCCAGTTTTAGACTGAACTCTCATGCACTGCATGTCAAACCAGCTTGAGAGAAATTAAGCTGTGGATACACACATGCTAATTTCGTTTAAGTCTTTCTTAGAACAGACTGTGATTTATTGGAGTTCCACAGTTCTCTCTGAAATTACACTGTAAGGTACTTGAGGGCTGAAACTGTCATTTACCTTTCTTTGCATCCCAAGTACTTAACCTGTGCTTGGCATGTAGTTGGTGTGTAATGTATGCTTGTCGATTGTTGACTGTATTTCTATTTGTCTGTCTAATATTCCTCACTCTCTCACAGCCCCCATATGTCATATAATTGGGTGCAAAGTTTTCACTTCACTTTCTACTTCTTCTACCATGCTTCATTCAGCTTTTCATCCTGAATTCCTACCTTGAAAGTACCCTCTCCCTCCTCTTCAATGGGTTCTTCCAGAACCTACATTGAAGGAGGAACCCAGACTAGCCGTGGGCCATTCCTCTCCAGATTTCCTTTTCTATGACAAACTATCTCTGTCTCTTTCCCCCACCTCTATACATTTTCAGCTTCCTTTTATGTGCTGTCTTCTCACGTTAGAAGAGACTTTTTTTTTCTTTCTACTTGTATTTATATTCTCCATGCTCAGCATGGCTTCAGGCACAATAGGAAGCATTTAATAAGTGCTTGTTGACTGACTGACTGACTGACTGACTGACTGACACATCCTCTTCTTTCCTCACCTGGGCAAGTGCAGTAGACTTCCAGCTAGTCTCCCTGCCTAAGATGTCCCCCCTCTGCAATCCATCCTCCACTCAGCTCTACAAAGCATCCTAGAGTCCATGTCTTCTCATGTCAATCCTATGTTCAATAAATTCCAGTCCACCTACCCCTGTCCCTGTCCCTCTCCCAACATTTGGGATCAAATGCAATCTCCTTTTTTTTTGTTCTTGAATGCCATTCATAATCTGGCTGTAATCCACCTTTCTAGCCTTATCATGTATGATTCCCCTTCAGGGAGTCTATGGTCCAAACAAATTTGCTTTCTTGTTGTTCTTCACCCATGAAGCCTCATTTCCCACTTCTGTGCCTTTGAAAAGTCTGTTCCCTATGCCTGGAATGAATGACCTCAGCTCTGCAGCTTAGAACCTTGGTTTCCTTCATAGCTCAATTACCATACCTCCTCTTCTTATACTTGAACCCTTTCCAGCTCCCTCCCTGCTTGTTAGAAACTCTCCCCCAATATCTTTTCTTTTGTTGATGTTTTGTGTATAGAGATAGAGATACGTAGACAGAGAGACAGATAGATTAGATTAGATTAGATAAGATAATGTAATATAATGTATTTGGATGGAAGTTCAAGTTCCTTTAGGTCAGATCTGTTTCATTTTTGTCTTTGTATCCCCAGCACCTAGGGCAGCTCCTTATAGATGCTGAAGAAATGCTTATTCAGAAGCAAATTGTCTTTGAGAAAAATGACACCATTTTCCAGTGACACCTGGTATCCAATAAGGATATTGCAGGTCCTGAAAATTTTGAGGCATTTTTGTGGTCCGTCCAGTGATTACTGTTTTAATTGGCCTCTGTGTGTCCATATCCATTTATTCTGTTCTGGCCCTTTCCAAATTCTATTGTACTTTAGCACCTGTGAGAACTCACTTGTTAAGGGAGGCAGAACAGACCTAAAGAACAGAGCTGAAGTGAAGCAAGTAATGAATCCTGCAGCTTAAACAGAAATTCAGATTACATCATCACCATTGAAATTGTCTCTTACACTCTTAATCCTAACAGTGGAGATACGATACAGGTTAAGACTTCACAGCTGTGGAGAGAGCACTGAGCAGGCTCCACCCTACAGAGCACCTGGTCCCTGGTTGAAATATTAATGTTGTCCATTCACAAGAGCAAAACTTGGAGGAAAGAAATAAAAGAAAATAGCCGATCTGAACCTATAAGATATTTTATGTAATTAACATCAAAATATGACTGAGAGAGTGGAGCGCAAAAGCCTCCTCAGACAAGCTGACACAGGCTTCCAAGAGCTAATAGCTGAATTTTCAGAAATTTCTGAGATCTGGTTATTCAACATAGTCAGTGTACAATTCAATCAGCTGCTGCATAGATGTTATTTATTATTGTGAAAGAATCGGCATCAGCCACAGCTCTTTCTGCAAATATGATTAAAGTTCCTTCAGGCCTTTTTCATTTTGTCTTCATATCCCCAATACCCAGAGGAATGCCCAGCCAGTCCTAGGTGCTTAAAAAAAAGCTTATTGAACACAGAATTGGCTTTGAGGAAAATAATATGGTCTTTGTTGACATCTTGTGTCCAGAGAGGATATTGCAAATCATTGAAAATTTTGATTCAATCTTGTCTTCCTGTGGCCAACTCAGACTTTACAATTTTAATCATCATGACCTGTCCAAATGGTAGTATTCCATTCAGACTCCTCCCAAAGCCTCTTTTGACTAGATTTTAGCACGTGGGACAATTTTTAATTAAGGTAAGGAGAAGTAAATCCTCCACTTATACAGTGAAGCAAGTAATGAATTGCTTCAATATAAATAAGAATTCAGGCTAAAGCATCACCATCAAAATGATGTCTTGCACTCTTAATCCTATCTTAATGACATATGCCACAGGTAAACATTAAATGTCAGTGGAGACATCAGTGATGAAGCTTCACCTTATAGTGTGCTTAGTTCCCAGGTAAAGTATTAATACTGCTCATTTCACAAGAGCAAAGCAATATGAGGAAAATATATACAAGAAAATAACTGATCTCAACTTTGAAGGATATTTTTCAAATCTCAAACTCTGAGGAAGTGATGCACAGGCTTTAACCTGCTCATACAGGCTCATTCAGACTTCCAAGAGTTGATGATTAATTTTTTAGGAATTTTGCCAGCTAGTTGTGAAGTCACTTAGTTAATCAGCATGCATTAAAAGCCCTGCTATGTGCCAGGCACTGTGCTGAGCACTGGCAGAGGCAAAGAAAGGGAAAAGAAAGTCCCTTCCCTTAAGGAGCTCATAATCTAATGTTTAGCACAGCCAGCATCCAGTTCAATCACTTCTTCCACCTGTAGCATTATCTGTTGCTTTATAAGAATTGGTTTTAATCACTGAAGAGTACTTTTTCCACACATTGTTATTGACTTTGAGTGATTGTGGCTTTAATAATGAATGTCTGACGGTGTGATGAATGAATTCAAAAAAGACACTCTGACCTCCCTCAGTATGCCTGCAATTTGACCCTGACTCTTTTTTCATATTAATCTCATTCCTAGCCAGATGCTCAAGGACTGTTTATGGTATTTGCTCCAAGGAAGGGCTGGCCACCTTTCCAGGAACTGGATATTTATAAACAAGAATACTCTCAAGTATAGTTTTGAGAGCAGCTCCTTTCCCACAGATCATGTATTTTTGGCAAACTGCCTTCTTTGTTAGAAGGAACTGCTAAAGGCAGGTAGCATTGTCTTTGGCATCTCTGCGCATCGTGCAGACACATAGCCTGGGACTTTCCCACTGGGGCTTTGGAGGCTGAATCAGGGACTCCCCAACTCACGTGATCCAGATGTAGATGATTCCCTTGATGGTGATGATTGATTGTGACAAGATTTGATACTGATAGTGACTTAAGTATATTGTTATTACCTATTGGGACTTACTAACCCTGATTCTATTTTACTTAGTAATTTTAACTCTATGTTTTAATCTTAATAATAAATACTAATACATACAAATATGTATAAAATATATAAAATTTATATATAAATTATATATGTGTGTGTGTGTGTGTATGTGTGTGTATAAAACTTGAGACTCTGTGTCATTTCTAAAACAATCTGAACCAAAACTAATTTCAGCTGCAGAAAATAAGGCTGCTTAGCAATACATTTTCTGGCATCATGAACAGGATTGGTTTTGAGATGCCATTGTTCTCAAGGAAACTGCCTTATTGAGTGCCGACATTCTGGGGTGGGAGAATATGTCTTATGCATGCTTAGATGAGGAGTGGTCTCCGGGAATGGGCCCTTGTGAATATAGGGAAGGCAAATTGAGGAAAGCAGAACCTCTGGATATTTTACACCGTTTAGAGAGTGTCCCTTTTGAAAAAGGGGAAAATCATTTGACTGTTTGCCAGAGAAGCTGGGCTTTCTTGACTGCCTATCAGCTCATGCACCAGCAAGCTGAAGGAGGAAAAAGCTTGAGCAGAGAAAGAGATGGGCAAATTACCCCCTTCTCACACACACCTGGGGATCTCCCTCTAGGTTATCTTTTGTAGAACTGGAAAAAGCTCAGTCTCCAAGACTTTAAAAAGGAACATTTTGCCCGACCTCTACACAATTTGAAGGACCACAAAAAAAAATTGATTTTTAAAGAGGATTTCTGACAAACTTCTCAGAGCTTTTGGATTTTCCCTGTCATTTTTTGTACTACCCTGTCTGTATTTGTTCTGTCTTTATGTCTCTGTATGGTGTGAGTGAGTGTCTACATGTAATCTGATACCCTGTAAGGTTCAGAATGCATCCAACCAGCAAGAGAAGCCTCCAAGGGCTGCGGCTGGACTTTGCTTGGAATGCTGCTTTCTCTTCCTCTATCCCTCTCCCTCCCTTCCTGATTGCAGCAGCTTCAAAGGAGTAGGTGGATGGGAGAGAGAAAGAGAGAGGAAAATACTTTATTATTTAGGTTATATGATTGGTGAAAACAAGTCAAGGAGAGTAAGAGAAGTGTCAGATCAGAATTAGAAAGAAATAAGATATATGCAGTTTTTAAGAGGGACTTTAATCAGAGTATACCATAAAGATAAATAGATAGAAGGAAAGGCAAGAAAGTTTAAGCATGTAGGAATGAGAGGAGTATGGATAGAAAGGCATAATCTATTGGCACAAACTGTGTGAACAAAGGGTTTCAGAATGGTTTAGAAACTTTTGTAAAAATTGCAAAAAATTGTATATTTGTAATTGTAAATTGGAATTTCAATTGTAAATAAAAAAAAACTCTGTCTCTTTCTCTCTGTCTCTATTACACCTCTGGCTAAGTTTTGAATGTGGAGGAAGAGACAAGAAAGAAAGGGGGAACTTTTTCCCTCAGATCAAAGAGAGGCAGGTTAACACTTAATCTTTCCTGCCTCACATAAAAGAGAAAAGTTTTTGTTTAAGATAAGTCATAATTTATTATACTATTTGGCACTAAGACAAATTGGGGAAAATGTATGGATCTGAAATTTGTTAAGTGGGTGACATTAAGCAAGTTACCTCAGTTTACCTCACGTGATTGTAAGGTGTCTAACATAATGCCTGACAGAGGGCAGACACTATAAATGTTAACTATTATTATTAGTTCCTTAATTAGATGTGACCACTATACAATGGCAATGGTGATGAGATGCCTGATTTTCTATGTAAGGTAATTTAGAAATATATTCAACAAAATTGTAATCATCTGATTGGCAATGTGTTTGTTTCAAGTTTTAAACATATGGTATTGCTTTAAATTGATAAACTTTTGTATCAGTTATGTCAAGCAACTTTTCATAATTTGGATGTTATTAAAGTATGAACTGAGAGAAACTAAAATATGATGGAAAAATTGTATAAAGCCAATTATGTTGTTTTATCAGCCCTGGTAACCCTGTCTTATAATGTTTTATAACTGCCATTTATAAAACCAGGTATTTCCACCTTTGCCTTTAGTTAAAGAGGAAGTTACAGCTAAAACAATCTGACTATCACTTATGAAAATTGTAAGATTGTTTACTAAGTTATTTGGAATTACTGTTTTAATGTTAAAACCTATAATTGTTAATTGATTACTGTGTGGAAAGGAGGGGATTGGATGAAAGCCTTATCCAGATTCGTTCCACCCATTCAGAACAGTCCTCCTTGGGGAATAGGGATCAGTGGGCAGGGGCACCAGGATCAGCCTTGCCCTAAGGTTCATGTTGATTCTTCTTATTTTGTAAATTTGCCAAGGATCCTGGAAACCATCTCTGTGGGCAAGGTCATCAGCCCCAGGAAAGAACTTGTTTGGGTTATGGAGTTCCTAAACGATGAACTTGGGGGCAGCTAGATGGTGCAGTGGATAGAGCATCGGCCCTAGATTCAGGAGGATGGAGTTGAAATCCGGCCTCAGACACATAACACTTACTAGCTGTGTGACCCTGGGCAAGTCACTTAACCCCATTGCCTAACAAACAAACAAACAAACAAACAACCAAAAAACCTAAACGATGAGCTTAGCTTGCTGAGAAATTGCAAGTTTATGTACAATAGATAGAAAGGATTTCTAATGATTGGCTTTTATACCAGGACAAGTTTAAATTTGAGAAGGAATGATGTTAAATGGAATGTCTTATGTATGTGAGTCTTGGTAAATTTTATTGCTCATTGCAAGTCCATGCAAATAAAAATAACTGTATCTGGCTCTAAGCTGTGATTAGTGAAACTTTCTGTTTGAGGTAAAAGGCTCTTGGGACCTTAATTTTGTTTGGAGTTTGAATTCAGGCATAGTTGTCTGCATTAAATCAGTATCTGAGAGAAATGCCACAAGCTACTCACAGGGAATGTGATCCTATACTGTTAACAGGTGGAGCTCTGCATCTGGGAAACGGCCGTGAGGACAATTTTAGCCTCAATGTAGGATGGGATCCTCCTGGCTCAGTTTCCCCATTGTGTTCTTTTGAAAAGGAATGTTTCCCACCTGACTATTCCTGAGTCTGGCTATGAGATGGAATTGATCCTGCATGGTTAGAGAACTGTGATTCTTATCTGAATTCAAATAGAGCTAAGGATGTTTTATCCTGTCATATTTGGTATGTCACATGTCTCTGATTTTTTCCTTTTATAGCACATTTCTATGATCAGAGCAGGTGGTCAGTAAAAGATGTGAGCACAATGTAAGTATGTGAGATCCTGCTGTTTTGATCTGAATTTATAGTCATTTCATGGCCTAAAGAAGAGTTAAAATTGGTGTTTGAACTTATCATATGTAAAAGATTCAATTTCTGAAGTATCTCTTTTCTTCCAGAGTGAATATAATTAGAGAAGGATAAACAACCTTATGAAAACAAAGATATTGTTGACCAAGTTCCAGATACTGGCTAAAGAAGCAATCCCTTGGGGTAGCTAGGTTGTGCAGTGAATAGAGCACTGGCCCTGAAGTCAGGAGGACCTGAGTTCAAATCTGGCCTCAGATCAAACACTTGACCCTGTATGACCCTGGGCTTAACCCTAATTGCCTAAAAATTTGAAAATTAAGAAAAAAAGGACCAACTCCTTAAATGAGACCTCTTGAGGCAGGGACAACTCTATATCCAGTCTCAGCAGGAAGCAGTTTCAGAAGCTACCCTAAAGATTTTGGGTCCTATTTGTTTGAGGGGGAATGATGAGGTGCTTGTGCTCAGACCCTAGCTCTAGGATCGTGTTTCTCTTCAGCCTTTGTATATTATTATTGTTTATTGTTCTATCATTCTTCAATTGTTATGTATCTTGCTATCTAAAACAAGTCCTGGTGAACTCCAGGTAAAATGACACCCTAGTGCTAGATTAAAGGCTGCTGAAAATACTACACAAGGCACCAACGTTTCTCTCATGTATTACACCTTTGTATATGCTACCATGCTGTTATTAGTGAAACCTGTATGGGATACTATAATAGATACCCCTTGTTTGCTTTCTGGAGCTCTTTTATTCAATATTATATATAATCTTAGTAAGCATTATGGTCCTGTACTTATAAGTATAGATATGATAGGTCCCTTTAGTTATATGTGTGTTCCTTTTGATAATCTCACTGCTTTTCCAGAAAATTTCACTCATATTGCATGTAACAATTGTACTATTAATAGAGTAGCCTTTAACAAGATGAGTGTTTTTATGCATCTACCTAATAGTTGCTCATATTGGTTTCCCAATGTTACTATTTTATATCGAGGAGAAAATTAATACCAACACTATCTAAACCTCCTCTCTCATGGAAGACTTTAAATCATCTGTTGTAAACATCCTTTCGCCCTTATTATATACATGTATATATATATATATATATATATATCACAATATAAATGTAGTACTTCCTGGTCTCAGCATGTAGTCTCTATGCTAAATAACAGTTATCATCCATGTTATT
>NW_027556291.1:57232122-57272122 GCF_003287225.1 Phascolarctos cinereus | reverse complement strand
AATATATGTGCATGTGAATGTTTTCAGAGAGCTGGCTGTTAAATATTAGCACTTGAAAGGACTGAGAAGTTAGAAGTTAATTTGAGGGCTAGTAAAAAATAAATATTGGATAATAAAAAAATAAAAAAGTGAGGCTTCTATTGTAGTCATTATGGTAAGTAATAGAGCTGGGATGCAAATGCTGCTCTTCTGCCTTCAGTTAGTCAGTCAATAAACATTTGTTAAGTACCTACTAAGTCATAGGCACTATGTTAGGCTCTGGGAATACAATGAAAGGCAAAAGACAATCCCTGCTCTCCAAGAAATCACAACCTAATTCGGAGACAACGTTCAAACAACTAGGCTCAAACAAGATTTATAAAGGATAAAACAATCAACTGTAGAAAGGCACATGAATTAAGAGGAAAGGAGAAAGTCTTTCTATAGAAGGTAGGATTTCAGGAAGGTCTTGAAGGAAGCTAGGGAAGCCAGGATTCAGGGATGAGGGAGAGAATTTCAGGCATGAGGAAAGTCAGTGAAAATGGTCAGAGGTGAAAGATAGTGGGTTTTTTTGGGAATACCGAGGAGTCCAGCATCATTGAATCAAAGAGCTCCAGCAAAGGTGGGGGAAGGTTGGCAGGCAGAGGCTGTAAGGTGTAAGAAGCCTGGAAAGGAGGTGGGAAGGGTGGTAGATTATTAAGGTCTTTGAACACCAAAAAAAAAAGGATTGTATATTTGATACTGGAAGTGACAGAGAGCTACTGGAGTTTATTGAGTGTTTGGGGGAGGGAGGGGCAGGTGGTCATGTAAGCAGCAAAAAGTCTTACCAAGAGTTCTGCAAAGCCATTGTTGAATCAGGAAGAACATTTATTAACAACCTAGCAAGGCCAGGTGCCCCATGTATGGGCACACACATTTAAGACAGATACACAGCTTTTTATTCCCTATTCCCGATTCGAATTTCCCTCCCCTGTTTCCCCATTGGCTGGGTATTATAGAGGTTACAGCCTATCCAAAGCACCTAATTTCCCCGCGAGAGTCTCTGCCCCTAATTACATCTCACAATCCCCACATTTCTTTATACCTTATTTGGTCATAGTTCCCTATAGATGTAAGCTGGTATATTGGACCTCAAACCCAGTTTAAACTGATTTTAATGGTCTCGAGTGTGCTGTCATGTAGGCATCCACACCCTGATGAGTGATATGCAGAAGTAACATTCCCAACCACATTTTCTACAATCCCTCCTTTTCTTTTTATTTACTCTTTTTTTGCCTTTGCAACTTAATTCATTATGTCATAAGAAGATTCTAGTTTTGATAACATTATTTGTCATAATTAGGGTTTACCTCAGTCTCTTCATCTAGTAGGACCAACCCCCTTACGCAAGGTATTATGCAACAGCCTACAGCTGTCAATACTCCAGCAACTGCTATTAAGGAGGTCAAGATGGAGACTGCCATTCCCTTCCACTTCCCAAACCATGACTAACCATCCAGTCAGTGAATTATCTGTCTCACACTTCTCTGCCAATTCTTCAACTAAAGTCCATTTAAGGCATCTCATTCAGCTGCCTGGTTGGTGTTCTGGACATCATTCGGTGAAGTTTTCTGGTCTAAGTGCTGTTAAAGCAGTGTCCAGCAGACTGTCTTCTTGTAGAGATCCTCTTCCTTGTGTCTACTTCCCTACAAGATTGATCTTAACAATATTTTAAATTACCTTGCCAATAACCAGGTCAAATAATGAAAGTTAACTCAACTCTTACGTCTCTATTATTTTAAGATCAAAATTGGAACCTTGGTCAATTGTCATGTTTAAGAAACTCAAATTAGAACCCAGTTTTTATACTTTGCATTAATTCACTATTCATTCTTATTCATATTCCCCCATCAGGAGTGTAAGAAAGATTTTAGGAGGTTAGGCTTCCACAGCAGGATAAGAGATTCCAAGATCTTGTGGAGAGTCCCTCAACCAATCAGAAAGTACTCCAAACTTTTCTGTAAAAAAGAGTCCTAGAGGCTAAACCGGTTGCAACCCGTCGGGTTCAAGGATGGGGCTTCAACCAGGCAAAGGCTTTTCTCTACTGCACTTGCTTAATAAGCTTTTTGAATATGAACTGACACACCTCAAGGGCAGAGAAAGCCACCATTTTTGAACATGGGACCCATGAAGTAGGCTGAGTTAATAGAACATGGACAAACATGCAATGGGCTGTCCAGGAATGGTGGAACTCAGATGAACTAGACCAATAAGAGCCCTGATGGGTGGAGTATGGATCTTACTAATGGTTTAAAAGTTGATTCTACCACTGAACCAGTGCTCATGTGCTACTAAAGTGCGTTGTGCCTACTTCTCTTGTGAGAAGCATAATAAAGACTTTCCTTCACTTGCTCACTCTAGTAGATTTTTGTTTCAAATTTTTCTAACAATTTGGTGCATGGGCCAGGAATCTGAGACTATACTGGACCAGGAAAAGAACGACTCCAGAGGAGAGTGCTCCTGCTCCGTTTGAGCAGTCTCTGTCTTCCCTCCATGCCTGTGTCCAGATTGACCAAGGACTCCAAAGCCTCCAATTCGGGAGTGAGTGAATGACTGTCTGCCCTTGTTAGGCCAGGTAACCCACTCCTCTAACCAGGCCAACCCTACTTGGGCTCTTGGAGTGAGGTTTCAGGGGTTCTAGGCGAGACCAGTCCGAAAGGACCATCAGTGTATAAGTCCTAGATCTTAGGCAAGGCCAGTCCAAAGGACTGTCGCAGAAGTCCTAAGATGGGGGAAAAGGGCTCTAGAATGAAGGTACCTAAGGGGAACAAAAGATTGCCCTCAGAGATTCCCCAAAACAATTCAGTGGGGAGAAAGTTAGTTATTCTACCTGGGATAATAATAAGATGAAAATGCTAGAACCCCTATTAGCAGGGGAAGCCAGACAATGGAAGAACCTCGGGACTCTTTCAAAGGGGATCCTGGGGCAAAATGAGTTTCTTTTGACCAGTCAAGGTTAGAATTAGAATCGTGTCTGTCTGTCTGTCTGTCTGTCTCTCTATGGATGTTTTTTTTTTAAAATTTTATTAATTTATTTTCATTTATCAACAATCACTTCCATATGCTTTTGAGTTGAAAATTTTTTTCCCTCTTCCTCCCTCCCACCCTCCCCAAGACGGCACACAATCTGATATAGGCTTTACATTTACATACCCATTAAAAATATTTTCACATTAGTGAAGTTGTAAGTAAAAATTAAACCAATAGGAGGAACCATCAGAAAGATGAAACAAAACTCAACAGAAGGTAAAAATAAGTGATAGTGATTCAACTTCCATAGTTCTTTCTTTGAATGTGGACAGCATTTTCCATCCTGAGGACTCTGGAGATGTCTTAGATCCTTGTAATGCTGAGAAGGGTTCAGTTTAATAATATTAGTCATTGCATAATGTGTCTGTTATTGTGTACAAAGTCCTCTTTGTTCTGCTCACTTCACTCAGCGTCAGACCATATAATCTTTCCAGGTTTTTCTGAAGTCAGCCTGTTCATCATTTCTTATAGGGGGCAATAGTATTCCATTACATTCATATACCACAACTTGCTCAGCCATTCCCCAATTGATGGGCATCCTCTCAATTTCCAATTCTTTGCCACCACAAAAAGAGCTGCTATGCATATTTTTGTACATGTGGGTCCTTTTCCCATTTGTTTGATCTCTTTGGCATATAGCGCTGGAAGTGCTATTGCTGGATCAAAGGGTATGCACATTTTTATAGCCCTTTGGGCATAGTTCCAAATTGTTCTCCAAAATGGTTGGATCATTTCACAACTCCACCAACAATGTATTAGTGTTCCAATTTTCCCACATCTTCTCCAACATTTATCATTTTCCTGTTTTGTCATGTTGGCCAATCTGATAAGTGTGATGTGGTACCTCAAAGTTGTTTTGCTTTGCATTTCTCTGATCAATAACGATTTCAAACATTTTTTCATATGACTATAGATGGCTTTAATTTCTTCATCTGGGAACTGTCTGTTCATATCCTTTGACCATTTATCAATTGGAGAATGGCTTGTAGTCTTATAAATTTGTCTTAATTCTCTATGTATTTTAGAAATGAGGCCTTTATCAGAGAGACTGGTTGTAAAAATTCTTTCCCAATTTTCTACCTTCCTTCTAATCTTAGTTGCATTGGCTTTGTTTGTGCAAAAACTTTTCAATTTAATGTAATCAAAATGATCCATTTTGCTTTTCATAATGTTCTCTATCTCCTGTTTGGTCATGAATTCTTCTGTTCTCCATAGATCTGATAGGTAAACTATTCATTGTTCTCCCAGTTTACTGATGGTATCAGCCTTTATATCTAAGTCATGAACCCATTTTGACTTTATTTTGGTATATAGTGTGAGATTTTGGTCTATGCCTAGTTTCTGCTATACTCTTTCCAGTTTTCCCAGCAGTTTTTTTCAAAGAGTGGGTTCTTATCCCAGAAGCTGGGGTCTTTGGGTTTCTCAAATAATAGATGACTATAGTCATTGACTACTGTGTCTTGCATATTTAACCTATTCCACTGATCCACCTCCCTATTTCTTAGCCAGTACCAAGCAGTTTTGATGATTGCTGCTTTATAATACAATTTAAGATCTGGAATTGCTAGGCCACCTTCCCCTGCATTTCTTTTCATTATTTCCTTTGATATTCTGGACCTTTTGTTTTTCCAAATGAATCTTGTTGTTTTTTTTTTTCTAACTCTATAAAATAATTTTTTGGTAGTTTGATTGGTATGGCACTGAATAAGTAAATTAGCTTAGGTAGGATTGTCATTTTTATTAGCTCGGCCTACCCATGAGCAACTGATGTTTTTCCAGTTATTTAGATCTGATTTTATTTGTGTGAAAAGTGTTTTGTAATTGTATTCATAGAGTTCCTGGGTTTGTCTCTCTATGGATGTTTTGTGTCGGCCAGAAAAATTTTTGGATAACTTTTGAGGTCTGACATTGGAGAAGGAACAGTGAGAAAGAGCTCCCATCTCAGGCTTTTAGTGGGAGATTGAGATTAGAATCAAAATGCAGGGAGAAAATCTCTTAGAAATTAGTGGAAGGTGCAGCAAGCAGCCTTTACTGATGTAGATTTAGAGCATATAGCCCAAGATGGCTAGGGCCAAAAGAAGAGAAAAAGGGCCAAGGATTTGAATTCAGGTTTAATGGGATCTCAAGGCTAACAGTTTGAATTGTTGTCTTAGTATCCCTCCCACCAATATATTTGGTACTGGGGCAGTGTCTTTAGAGTTGAAAAAAAAAAAGTATTTTTCTGTCTTTTAATGGGATAAGACTGCAGCGATAAATGCATAATAAGTGCATAATAAAGTTGTGAAGGCTATTTAGGAAGTAGGAAAGAAAAGAGGAGAGAATTATTTAGAGCAGGAATTGTCACCACATATCTTTTTAAGGGAATATATAAATTTGTGAAGAATATTTCCTTTTAAAGGGCCAAGAGTACTAGATTTAAAACAAAAATGTTTTTGAATGTTTATCATTAGCGATTATGAATTTGAATCTGATTGGAGTTAAGTTTACTGTTGTATAAAGGGGAAAAATAATAATTGGTGTTATGGGAAAAAAAGATATGATTGTAAAATGCTTAATACAATGGCATATGTTAGAAGTGGAAAAGTACTAAGAGTAATAAGGTCAATAAATTCTATGTGTGTTAATCTGGAAATGCAACTGATGTTATCTGAAGTTTGTTGTTTAAGTTATTACAGTTTTTCTAAATTATATTGCGTTTCTAAAGTTCTTAGATTATAAAATTTGAGGGACCATTGTGAGGTAGAAATGGTGTTAAAGTAACTCTTGACCTGGAATGAGTCTTTCAGTGATAAAGATGAGATAATTTGAAACTGTTAAATACCTAGTGAGGTGTATTTGGTTATAAGACTATGATAGCAGATTTTCATTTAAAATCTTAACTATTATAAAAATATATGGTGGTTTAAAGTTATAGATTAAACATATTAATAATGAGATGAATGATTTTCTTTACAAAGTGACTTAGAAGTACATTCATCTAAATTGATAATGGGCTGTTTCAAAGTTTATTACTATTGTGGAAATAATTTTATAATGCATGCCCTGTGGTACAAACATATTTTATTGTGAACAACTTGATATGCACTGTTTTGGAATTAATGAAGTATTCTCATGTATCAGGGTCTCAATTAGAAATTAGAAAAAAAAATGTTTTTCAACCCAGGCCTTTAACCTAACACCTGAGTTTGTTGGGGGCTATGCCGTATGGGCCAGGTTTATAAGGCAGGAACTAGTGGTTGTGGGGAAGTCTAGGCTGCCATCTACCAAGTGCCTTGACTGGGAGTGTCATTGAGGTTAAGTCTGGATGGAATCAGAAATGTGGATGTGGCCCAAGGCTATCAGTCCAGCAAAAGAAGATGAAGGGATAACACAGATAAGAGAAAAGCCAGTCTGTAGGGGTGGGAGTGGCCCCAGGAGACTGTTGGACCTGGTGAAAGGGTTCAGAAAGAAAGGAAAATTTTCTTTTCTGAGAATAATTAATTGGTTCTGTTTCAAGTTTTTACTATACTGCTTACATATTTCTGAATTTTCTTATATGATGTAATCTAGTAAGCAATTGTATTAGTTATGTTGTTGGAAGGGCAATTTATTTTATGATCTGGAATGTTAGATTAAGAATTGTGCCTTCAGAAAAAGAGAAAAAAGAATGAATAGGAGCTGTTGGGGCATTCTATATGATTCCATTTTGTAACATTTCCTTTTAAGTACTATAATTTAAGAAATGAGAACTTCCAAGTTTTGTCTATGTTTAAAGGGAAGTTTTAGCTGGGATTATCTGGCTCTCACTTATGAAGTTTAAAATTGTTGACTAAGCTATTTGGAGTTATTGTTTAAGTCAAGCACTGGTAAAAGTATTGTGTGTGTGTGTGTGTGTGTGTGTGTGTGTGTGTGTGTGTGTGTGTGTGTGTGTGTGTGTGAAAAGAAACTTGGTAATTATGCAAAAAAAGAGATTTTGTAAAATCTCATAATTCTTATACAGACAACTTTTGACTAGAGAATTTAGGTAATTAGGAATTTTATGGTAATTAGGAAATTGTAAGGTGTTTTTAAGAAAGGAAGATACTTTTATAAAAAAATGTTTTGATGAAATCTTTGATATTCTTTTAGAGGGCCTACTAAATGTCTATTTGTAAGAAAATTATGTTCAAACCTAAGAGTTTCATTCCTGGGTTTGTTGTGTCCTTGGATTGGACTTAACTGGGTGCTTTTAGAGAAACAGTCTGGATGGAAGCAGCATCAGAGATCTAAAGCTAGTGATTAATGCTAAAGCATCTAAATTTCTGTAATAAGCTGTAAGTAGGAAAGATCTTACTGTTTTGATCTGAATTCATTCCATGGCCTAGCAAGAGTTAAAATTACTGTTTGAACATATGTACTAAGATTCAAGTCCTGAAAGTGTCTCATTCTTTCAGATTAAGAATGGTTAGAGAGGGATAAATAAGCTTGAGAAACAGAGAGACAAACCTATTTAGAGTAGCAACTTACAATCTTAATGGAAATTTGATTTTACTCAGGATGTTATTAGGAACCAGAACATGTTTAGGAAGTTGTGCAAACTACTTAGAGCTCACTTCGGAGATGTTCCATAATGAATGTTAAACTGTAGTCACAACTGAAACCCTGATGAGGGGAATTTGCTATCTAAGACCTTGGGAACTGTTAATGAACTATTAGTCTGAATCTAATTCCAGATATGGTTAACAAGGAACTGATTGAGCTACTGCCCCATGATGTCAGCAACCTGCAAAGAGCTTTGTGGGCTGCATCTATGAGCTGCAAGAGGGTATTCTCATGGGAAGGTCAGGAGAATGACTTTTCTCCATGGCTGAGGTAGGATTCTCCTGACTCAATTTCCCCACTATAACACCAGGCAGACTTTAAGCCTGGCTCAATGCAATTGGTCATTGTATAACTTCTGCCTGGAACTGACATGAATCTAGGGAAGCATTGTTCCCTTACTTTATTTATGTCTCTGTTCTTTCATGGCAAATTCCTGTAATCATAAGTTTTGTAAGCATAATATCAAATCTATTAAACAATAGATTGATGCAGGAGCATCTGAGGATATTGTAGTAAGATGCATGTATAAGATTGAGTTATTTGGCGTAGAATTTCAGAATTAAGTATTCAGTTTTGACAGCTGTTACTAGTATATTCCTGTATAAATCAGGATCCTTTAATTTCTCATAATGGTGGCAATGAGGTCTAGAGGTTTGGGGGAGTTGGGACTTTCCAAGGTCACAATATGAGGGTCCTGCCTGAAGGAGTTCAGCCCAGGTCTTTCAGCCAGGGGGGAGGTTTGTTGGAGATAAACTTTGTAGGCCAATTGAGTAAAGTATAAGGGTTTTCTTGGGCCAGTAGGCAAATGGGAGCCAGATTCTTTCTGGGGCACAGGGCAGAGGTGCTGGCTTGGGCCCATACCCCGATATTAGGGGATAATTAGGCCAGGAGATTGTGAAACT
The DNA here is from genome assembly GCF_003287225.1 of Phascolarctos cinereus. Lineage (NCBI taxonomy): Eukaryota > Metazoa > Chordata > Mammalia > Diprotodontia > Phascolarctidae > Phascolarctos > Phascolarctos cinereus. Next base: position 57,263,612 of record NW_027556291.1, on the reverse strand, counting down.
AGGATATTATTCTGTTACTTAGTTAATACTTAGTTAATGTTAAAGTTGTCTCAGTTCGTTACAATTAATGTTAAAAGAAGAACAGCTTGTGACTTATCTTGTGAATGCCTTGAAAGAAGTATCCATTTTAATTAAGGATTATTTATTTGTACATGACCAGAAGTTGGGATTGTTTTATTATTTGATATGTACTGGTTTTAAATTAACTACTATGTATTGGAGTCTGTTATTAACTCTGTAGTGGAGTCTCATCTCCTGATGGGGGAATGTGAATAAGAGTGAATAATGAACTAATGCAAGGTATAAAACTAGAAGTAATGCAGAGTGTAAGGCTAGGTTCTAATTTTTTAATTTGAGTTTCTTGAAACATGACAATTGGCCAAAGTTCCAGTTTTGATCTTGTAATGGTGAAGACATAGGGTTGAGTTAATCTTCATTATTTGCCTTGGCTGTTGGCAAGGTAATTTAAAAATTGTGTTTAGATCAATCTTGTAGGAGAGTGGACACAAGAAGGAGGATCTCTGCAGGAGGAGAGTCTGCTGGACACTGTTTGAACAGCACTTAGACCAAAGGACTTTGCCAGATGATGTCCAGAGTGTCAGACAGCTATATGAGAAGAAACTTCTGAAGCTTTCAATGGACAATTTGTCATTAGTGAACCTCAGACATAGTAACTTCTCTGCTTAGGGCAGGGAGCAATAGCATAATTGTCAGCACAAAAGGGTGGGAACAGGGGGCGTTCCAGAGGTGTTCCAGGACGAATGAAACCGGGAAGGAACGGACCAATCCAGGCCTGGGAGGTTTCACATGTGGAAACTAACTGCATAAAAGCCCTCATGCTTCTGTACTCAGTGCTCTCCTGTCCTGAAGAAGGGTGGAGTCCACTTCTGGCCAAAAATGTCTAAATCCCCTGGACTTTCTGTGTAATAAACTTTTCTTGATACTAAATTTTTGGTTTCAAGAATGTTTCTAACACACCTCTGGTGTGAGAGCTTGCTGAGCCCTTTTCAAGGCTGCGCATCCACTTTTGGTGTCCAACTGGTCACCCAACTCTTACCTGTGGCTCCAAGAACCTATATCATGTGCTGTGGAGTGCCTAGAACTTGGTCAGACATCAAAGATGCCAAAGTCATCCACTGCATCCTGGGAGAAACAGTGAGAGTAAGAGAGGAATAAGAGATGATGAGAATTATGAGAGGATGACAGAGACTGAGAGAGAAACAAAAATATGCTTGAAAAGGAGGTAGCCTGAAAATCAGAGTTTGAAAGAAAGGAAGGTTTAGCCAGAAAGATAGGAAATCTTTGCAGTTTTTTGAGAGAGAAGCCCCCTGGGCAGTGTTAAAAAGAATGATATAAGAGACTTTTGTAGGATTAGGATACATATTGTTTAAAGACCACCTAAGAGTAAATGATGTAGCAGGAAGGCACACTTGGAAGTAAGAGGTAACTAGGTGGTACAATGGATAGAGTCTTGAGATATGCATAAAGCAAGGAATCTTCAAATTACTGAACAATTGTGCTCATTTCCCATACCAGCAAGGTTATGTTTAAAATTCTGCAAGCAGTGTGTGTACTGAGAATTCCAAGAAGAGCACGCTGATTTTCAAAGAGGCAGAGGAAATATACCAAATTGCCAACATTCACTGAATTGTGGAGAAAGCAAGAGGGTTCCAGAAAAAGATCTACTTCTGCTTTATTGAGTACACTAAAGCCTTTGTGTGGATTGCAACAAAATGTCCTCAAAGAGATGGGACTACCAGGTCATCTTACATGTCTTCTGAGGAACCTGTATGTAGGTCAAGAAGCTAACGTAAAACAACTGATTCACTTAAGGTGGGAAAAGGAGTACAACAAGGCTGTATATTGATATCTTGTATTTAACCTATACGTAGAGTACATCATGCAAAATGCTAGATGTATGAATGAAAAGCCAGAATTAAATTTGCCAGAAGTATCAACAATGTCAGATAGGCAGACAACGCCACTCTCATGGCATGAAGTGAAGAAGAATGAAGAACCCTCTCGGTGAGGGTTAAAGAGGAAAGTATATAAAGCTGGCTTGAAGTTTAACATAAACCCCCCTAAGATCTTGGCAACTGTTTCCATCGCTTCCTGGCAAATAGGGGGAGAAAAAATGGTAGTAGATTCATATTTTATATTCTTAGACTCAAAGATAACTGCAGCCATGAAATTAAAAGATGCTTATTCTAAAAAGATGAGATTAGACTGAATGGCCCTGAAGGTTCCATCTGTCTCTAAATCTATGACAAAATTGGTGTGAAAGAGTGAAAAAGATTGAGATGCAAAAGGACAATAAAGTAGACATGGAGATAGAGAAAAGGGGAGAGGAAGAGAAGGACACAGGGCAAGAGGTATGTTGCCCTCAACCAGATAGTACACCAAATGGAAAGGCGTGAAATAAACTTGAGACATGGGCCAGGTGGAGCAGTAGGGACTGACTCAGTTTATTCATCTGAGGGTACAGGATATATATAGAAAATCCTATCCTAACTTCAAAGAGTCCTCCCCGTGAGACACTCCCTGAAACATCTGCTTAGGATGTGATAACATACATTTCCTCCTAGATAGGGTTGTAAATTCCAAGGCTTTTTCCTGGTGCCTGTATAGGGGAGTGAATATGTAAATCTAAGGTTCAAAGGGTGAGAAGGAATGTCTCAGGAGCCTCCTAGCAGGGAGAGATTTGGAGAGCCCTGCTTCTTAATTATTGAGCCCTTTGGGTTAAAGCCTGGGCAAAGGTCAAACTCTGTCTTGGATCTTAAACCCATATAGGACTCTTAAGGCTGGCCCTCTACAAACTCCTTGCTTTTCGAATTAGCAAGCAGCTTGAGGCAGTGAACATCCGTTCCCAACACTGTGATCCTTGATTTAATTAAAGTAACAATACAGGGGATAATGAAACATAATATGATAAATAACACTACAAAAAAAATGCATGAAGTAACAAGGCAGGTAAATTCTTAAATATATTGATCGCACTTAATTTCTCTAAGATCTCTACAGCCAGATTTTTTGGGTTGGCCCCTGGGGAATGACTGTCTGCAATCTCCTGGGTGATATTTAGAATTGTGCCAGGCCTCCAGTAGGCAAGCATTTGTCTTGTCTCATGAGATATTAGGATCTGAAGCATCATAGGGTAGCAGGATAATATAAATATATGAATATCTATAATCACATTGCAATAGCAACCTTGTTTTCAAGGGTTCTAACTTATCTGCTAAATACAATACTGATTGTTCTAATAAATTCACTTTATACAATGTATCAATAGCTTTTTGTGCATTAAGTACTAAACATATTTTTTGCTAAGTCATATACAAATTATACAGTTCAGATTTCAGATTGTAGCATAATAGATGAAACAGCAGTAGATACAATAAAAGAAGCAACAATGATTAAACCAATAATAAGGAGATCAATAAATTATTTTGATTGACTTAATAATTTGAAGAACATGTTCACCAGAATTATGAAACTATTCATGTAAAATGTTGGTAGGGAAAATAGCAAATGATGATTGTTCTACCAAAAGTACAATATAGTCATTAGTATCTATACATTGTTTGAGAGTACAATTGAGACAAGTAACATACTATTCAAAAGTAGTATTAGATTGAGTAAAAGTTACATATCCATTAGACAAATTGGTATTTAAAACTGATGTAACAAGAAAAAGACAAGATTCAATATTGTTGCTAAATTTTGAAAAACATATAGGTGTCCTGGATGCTAGAGATCTGAGGGTAATTGTAACATTGACTTTATCCTGGAGATAAGGATCTTCTTGTCTTCTGAATATACAGGTGTTATTAGTATATGTATGGAACCAATTTGTCCATATATGTGAGAGGTTGCATCCAGGATGGAAAAGGAAAAATAAGTTCAGTGTTGAGTACTCTGTACATTACACACTTGAGCAGAAGTAAAGCTACTGTTACTAAAAATATAAGTTCAGGAGTCTTTTATCACTGGATGAGAGGGAGCTTTCACTGGACCCCATGTGGGAAGGTGACTCATCACTGTAAATTGGCTCCTTCTGCGCTTTCCCTGAATTTTCATACTCTGCATTCGAGCTGTAAGTTGTTATACATGCTCTGATATCTTTCTCCAGTATCTGGACAGGTTTATCAAAGTTTTCTGAAAAAATATAAGCATACCCTCGTCCCCCTTTTAGTAATGGATCCAGTAATGGATCCGGGCCTCTGGATGTTTTTAGGCTGGAGTGTACTCATCTTTTTTAATATTTAGAAAATTAATAGCCAATTATGAAAATTAATAGTCAGTTGTCAAAAATTAATAACCAATTATCAATGAGGGGTAGTAGCCCAGATTTCCCCCCCTTTTTTTTAAAGAAGAATTTTAATATCTTTGTTTTTAATTGTACAAAATATTTGTGATCAGAGAAATGTTATTAAAAGGAAGAAAATGTTTTGCTAATGGAAGCTCCTCAGGAGCATTATCTGTTTTGATTCGTTTAAGTACACTCATAACTGTGAAGGCTTGTAAAATATGATTGATCACATATTTAATTGTACCACTTGTTTGTAAAGTGGCAAAAATGAAAGAAAAAATATCCATCATAACATGAATATAAGAAAGCTTTTCAAAAGAAGGCATATAAGTTATGTCCAATTGTCAAATATGTTTGGGAGAAAAGTCTCTTGATACATTTGAAACAGGGTGTTAATTAAAAAATAATCGTTATTATACTATGTTTCTAATACGGAAGGAGTTTATTCAAAAATAGTCACAAAATGTTTTCTTCTCTACAGTTAAGGTTGTTGTATTGGCAGAATATAGTTAATAAAAGGCTCAATAAAAGCTTAATAAAAGTTAAGTGGCAGCATTGTAGTTAAGAATCAATAATGGCATTGCTTTCAGTATATAATTCTGTATTAGTAATATATTTTAACTTTGCAGTCTCTATATTTTGAGAGACATAAACAGATTACTTGTTATCAGAAACAACATTAATAGGCTCATAATATCCTGCTATACCTGTACTTAACCGGTTACATCGATGAATGTCATGGGTGCTGAAGGAATGGGGTTAAATCTAACAATCTTTTTGAAATACCTATGAATAATTAGTAAAAAAAAATGGTTAATATCTTAAGAAATGGTGAGTAATTATCAATATCAATATGACCAGAAAAAATAGTAATAGCAATTTGTCAGTTCTCTAAGAGGAAACAAGACTGTCTATTTGCTTTTTGTTATAAGGTTAATTAATAACAGAAAGTAAATTTCCTGTAAGTTAAAAATTGTAGGAGACACTGGAGTACTAAGAATAGCACCTGGTACTCTTTCATTTAAAAAAAATGGGTGAGTTGAGCTTCAGGAATTTTTCTGTTTGACTAAATAAAGCTCCTTTTTTGCTTCAGGAGTTAATGTCCTAGAGGAATTTAGATTAGGATCTCCTCTAAATGTAAAAAAGAAATCAGCCAGTTCTGTAGTAATTTGGAATGATGGCCAAAACTAATTAGTATCCTCTAAAAATTTTTGAAAATCATTAAGTGCTTCACTGTTGTTTTGGTGACAACATGACCTAGGTAGGAAAATGGAGATTTTTCTTAAACTTTTTCTTGGACTATAATAAGCCCATATTCTTGTAAAGCTAATTGAGGCTGAGGAAATAAATGTGTGAGTTTTCAGTGGAACTGCTACAAAGTATGTCACTATATAGTGTATTATTTTTGCATTGAGAAATTTTTTCCTAATTGGTTGTATAGCTTTATTAACAAAATTTTGACACATTGTAGGGCTGTTTTTCATGCCTTGAGGAAGCACTTTCTATTGAAACCTGATTGCAGGGTATTCTGCATTAACACTGGGTATTGTAAAAGCAAAACAACATTTGTCAGCTTCTTAGAGTGGAATAGTGAAAAAGCAGTCTTTTAAATCAATAACTATCAAAGGCTAGGAAATAGAATTCATAATGGGTGAAGGGAGACTTCATTAATAGCTCAGAGGTCATGAAGCATCCTCCATTCCACTGACTTCATTTTAATAACAAAAGCAGGTGAATTCCAAGGATTTTTAAAGAATTGTATATGTCCTTTTAAAAGTCTTGTTGAACTAATTGCTTTACTGTAAAAAGCTTCCTTTTTGTCAAAAGCCACTGTTTCACCCAAACTAAATAACAGCTCCCCTTAGATGTGAAATATATCGCCCCCACAAATTAAAGGGAATTAATTGAGTTTCAGCTATCTATTATTCTACTTAGTTTAAATTCATCTTAAAATAATTGATTAGTGGTGATCTACTAGGCAGGCTAAAGCTAATTAATATCTTTAAGAGTTTTTAAAGAATCTTGCCTATTTTGTAATATTTTGGGGGTCTAATTGTAGACTGTGAAACAATATGTCTAAAGTAAGCAAAGGGTGGTTTCTTTTGTGCCTTATCAGGAGTAATTATAAATCTTTGAGACTGAAGAGCTTGTTAAAGCTCACACATTGATAAGGAAAGTTCACTAAGTTTATCATCCATATAATAAATTATTTTTGTCTGGGAATATTTTTGCCCAACAGGTTTAATAGCATTATGAACAAAACTTTTGCACATGGTAGAAAACATTCCTTCTTAAAGGAACGTAATAGGAAAACTTCAAATACTAATTTAATAGAGATGACTATACCCAAATTAAAACTCAAAACAAAATTAGTTATAGTCCTAAGAGTCTTTTACCTTAAGCAGTAAGTTTCACTAATCATGGCTTAAAGCCAGATATAGTTAATTTTACTCCCATGGAGTTGTAATAAGTAACAAAGATTTACCATAACTCACATACATAAGAGATTTCACTTAACATCTTTCTTTCTCAAATTTAAACTTGTTCTGGTAAAAAAGCCAATTATCAGAAGCCATTTCATATAGTTGCAGCTTCTCAGCAAGCTAAAGTAATTGTTTAGGAACTGTATAATCCTAACAATTTTTTTTTCAGGGCAGATGATCTTGCCTACAACAGATAGTTTCCAGGAGCCCTGGCAAATTTACAAAGTAGAGGGAATTGCCTTGTGCCCCTCCTTTTCACTCATAAGTAATTAAAAATTCTAGGTTTTAACATTAAAACAATAACTTCAAATAACTTAATTAACAATCTGGTAATTTTCATAAGTGATAGTCAAATTGTTTTAACTATAGTCTGTTCTTTAATTACAGGTAAAGATGGAAATACCTGACTTTTTAATTGACAGTTATAAAATATTACAAAGCAAGATTAACCAGACTTGATAAAATAATTTAGCTGGTTTTTATACAGCTTTCCTACTGTCTTTCAGCCTTTTTTAATTCACATTTTAATAACATCTAAATTATTGAAAATTGTTTGACATAGCACAAAACAATACAAAAGTTTACCAATTTGTAACAATACTAGATTTTTAAAACTTGAAACAAGTATATTACTAATTTGAATGAGCTAAATTATCTTTTGATTGCATTCCAAATACATAAAGAACTATTCTCATTCTGTCTGCCACACCCCAACTTGGCCAAGGTTGGAATGCGAGAGAAAGGAAGAGAATATTTTCCAACAACTTATCTTTAATAATCTTTCAATTTTACACCCAAAACTTTGGCCAGGGCTTTAGAAGGCAAAAATGAAAGAGAATTTTTTCCTAACAATTCTCAAAAAGTTTCAAAACCTTTTTACTTTCAAAACCTCTAATCACACTGTGCAAATAAATTATACCTTCCTTAAGCTTGCTACACATAACTCCTCTCTCCTTCATGCTTAAACTTACCTGCCTAGTTAATTTTAAGTCCATGGGCACTTCTTCCCCTCTGCTTTCTGTCCTTTGTATTGCCTTTTCTAACAAGCCCTTGCATTTAAATTTTCTCCCAGGCTGTTGTTTAACTGAAGGTAAATACACATCTTTCTGTTGCTCAGGGGAATGCACATCTCTCTGTTGTTTAACAGAATGCACATCTTCCCAGTCCTCTTCAACTATGCTCAACTGTTCCTCAAAGGCCTTATGCATTTCTTCTTCCTCATCTGTTCCTGCCCCCTTATCTACCTGAATCACTTTCTCAGCTACTAGTACTTCTCCAGGGGTGTAAGACATATTTTTAACACATTCCACATTTAAAAGGTAGCAATGGAGAATGCGCCAGGGCCCTCTTCTCTGTAGTATTCACTTAGTTGCTTGCCTACAATCTCCCATTTCTCTAAATCAATTGTTCCTTCTTGTGGAAACCATGGGCAGCATTTTTCTACACATTCTAAAAATTCCTGTAGCTGACTGTTTGGAATAACTAAACCTCTTTCTTTCACTATTTTCTTTAGTAATCTTAGGTAATAATCTTTGTCTCTTTTTCCGCTTTGTACCTGACCCATACTTTTGATCTTAAGGGTGCCTCTTAAGACCAAAAGTATGTATGTGGGCCTTTCCAAAGTGACACTATTTCTTATGCTCTAAGTACCGAGCCTGTTTCTAAACTTTTTTCTAATCAATTTCTTGTAATTTCTAATCTCCCACTTAAGCCTGGTGGTTTTCCCCCTCTTAGCCCTAAAACTGCTAAGGGATAACCTGTAATGACCATCGTTCCGTTTACCTGGATTCCATAGCATCCAGCTACCAAGGACCTTGTTTCCCAGCATAATAGCCAGCAAGGGTTTTTCTCCGGAGTGCAAGAGAACATCTGCTAAGGATGTGATAACATACATTTCCCCCTTATCGGAGTTCCTAGATAGGGTTGCAAATTCCAAGGCTTTTTCCTGGCTCCTGTATAGAGGAGTGAATATGTAAATCTAAGGTTCAAAGGGTGAGAAGGAATGTCTCAGGAGCCTTCTAGCTGGGAGAGATTTGGAGAGCCCTGCTTCTTAATTATTGAGCCCTTTGGATTAAAGCCTGGGCAAAGGTCAAACTCTGTCCTGGATCTTAAACCTATATCGGACTCTTAAGGCTGGCCCTCTACAGAGGCAGAAATGAAAAGGGCAAAGAGAGAAAGTGATGGAGAGGAGAAGAGAAGGAGGAAGACAGGAAGATAGAGACAACAGAGAGATGGAGAGAAACAATGAGAGTGAGACAAATAAAGTGATGGGGTGGAGTGGGGCAGGGGCAGGGATTCAGGTAGAGAAAGAAAGAGCACAGAGAGCTCCAGAAAGATCTACACACACACAGATGGAGACAGAGCAGAAAAAAGCCTGAAAGGCAAAGACAGTTTGAGCAAGAAATACTAAGAGAGAATAAGAGAGCATCTGTATTTTTTTTTTTTGCAGGACAAGGATACATAATGTTTAAAGGCCACAAAAAACAAGTGATATAAAGGGAAGAGACTCTTGGGGAGAGATGACAGAGAAGGGAATAGAGGGAATATAAGCCATTGAACAAAAGAGACATAGAAACAGGAGAGGGAACTGGAGAAGGGTCCTGTGGTCTAGAGAGCAAGCTCAGATTTCATAGCTTTAAAACTTGTACCAGAATGCTCTTTTTAAATCCTCCATCAGATTTGCCAAGCAAGTGATTTAACTGTCTGACCTCGAGCATCCGGGCTTCTACAAAGATGACTCAGTGGCCCCTAAGGTTCTGTCCACCTCTGATTCTTTGACCACATTGATGGGAAAAAGATTGGGAGAGAAACAACAAGATAGTAAATGAAGGAGAAATGAAGAAAGGGAGAAGAAGAGAAGAAGACAGGGAAAGAGAGAGCAAGATAAAGAGACAGAGCAGAAAAGGAGATATCCTGAAAGGTAAGAGAGTTTAACAAAGAAATGCTTAGAGAGAAAGAGACTCTCTATGGTTCTTTGAGAGAAAGCTGCTGGGTAATGTTAAAGGGATGTTGGAAGAAAACACTTTATAGGATCAGGGTTCATAATGTTTAAAGAACACAAAGGGACTCTTGGAAGTGGGAGGCACCAAGGTGGTACAATGGACTGAATACTGAGGCTGGAGTCAGGAACACATTCCTTCAGATTCTGTCAATATCACTAATCATAAAACACCTATTAGCTCAGTGTTCCTGGGCAAGACAGTTAAACTCTGTGTACCTCAGTTTCCTCAACTCTAAAAGAGGAATCACAAAAGCAGCTACCTCTCAACATAATTCTGAGGATCAAATGATTTATCATTTGTGAGGCACAGTCCTTGGAACATATAAAGGACTTAATAAATGCTTATTTTCTTCCTTTATTAAATGAAGGGGTAGGAATCCAGTGTTCTAGGGGTCTATTGAGGTTTAAGTTGATGATACCATTCATTCCAATGAAAAAAGATAATGACCACCTCTCATTTAGTGCCAGTCACCTAATAGCTTTCTGAGGAAGGAAGAGAGACAAAAGGAGAATATTAAAGTGGATAGAGAAAAAGGATAAATTGGAAGGGAAGTATCAGTAGGTGATTCCTGAGCAAATTGGAACCATCAGTAGAAAGACACATGAAGGTAGACAGAAAGAAAAGGAGACACAAAGAGAGACAGAAGAGGCAAAAAGAACTCTTGGTAATTGGCCGGGGGGGAGACCAGAGACGGAGGGAGTGGGAGGTTCATGACATTGTTGGAGGGGTAAAGGTGAGAGAGACAAGGAGACAAGATGAGGAAGGACAAGTTCAGGTGTAGGGAGGAGGCAACCAAATATCCTAGTACACTTGAATCCCTTCTCAGGAATGGAATAAGTGTATTTACCTGTGCAAGTCAGTTAATCTGTCTCAGACTTTTCTCTTCCATCAAATGGTGCTGTCATCCTTGTTTCCTGCAGTACCAGTGCTGGGCCTATGAATGACAGAGGGAAACAAGAGGCCTTGGGACAGGGGAGAGATGACAGAGAGCAAATATACACCATTGAAAAGGGGAGAGATAGAAACAGAGGAGAAAACTGGAGAAGGGTTTAGGGTTGGAGAGAGCAAGCTAGGTTTTGTAGTCTCAGACATTAGATGTAAAAGGCTCTGTTTTCAAATCCTCCAGAAATTTACTTGCTGGAGAATGCTGAGCAAGTGACTTAAATGAAGATCTAACATCTAGGGTTCTAAAAAGATGAAAATGGACTCATTGGTCACTGAGGTTCTGTCCACCTCTGAATCTTTGACAGAATTGGTGTGAAAAAGATTGAGAGAGAAGCAACATGACAATAAGTCAGAGGGGAAGATGGATAATGGGTGTTAGGAAGAGAAGAAAGAGAATTGTAGAGAGAGAGAAAGACAGAAAGACATAGAGACAAAGACAGAGTGGAAAAGGAGAGCCTGAAAGAGAGTTTGACAAAGAAATTCTTAGAGAGAAAGAGAATCTATGTGGTTCTTTGAGAGAAAGACCCTGGCTAATATTAAAGGGCTTATAGAAGAGACTAGTATATAGGATCAGGAAATATCATGTTTAAAGACCACAGAAGAGCTCTTCTGTGAGATGCTTACAAGTGGGAGGCACCTAGGTGGTGCAACAGATAGAATCTTGAAGCTAGAGTCAGGAACACATTCCTTCAAATTCTGTCAATACCACTAATCATAAAATACCTATTAGCTCTGTGTCCCTGGGCAAGTCAGTTAACTTTTGTCTACCTCAGTTTCCTCAATTCTACAAGAGGAACCTTAATACCAGCTACAACTCAATGTAATTCTGAAGATCAAATGATAAACTTATCATTTGTGTAGCACAGCTCCTGGACCATATAAGACTTAATAAATGCTTATTTTCTTCCTTCATTAAATGAAGGGGTGGGAATTGATGGGTTCTAGGGATCCATTGAGATTTAAATTGATGATAATATTCGTGCCATCGAGAAAAAGTAATGACCACTTCTCATTTGGTGTGAGTGACAGCCAGATTTCTGATTAATAGATTTCTGGGGGGGGAAGAGAGAGAAGGAAGGTATTAGAGTGGATAGAGAAAAGCAAAGATTAGAAGGGAAGTAAGAACAAGGGATTCCAGAGCAAGATGGAAGTGTCAGTAGAGACAGACACATATGAATGTAGATAGAGAGAAAGAAAAGGAGAAAAAAAGAGAGAGAGAAGAGGCAAAAAAGAGCTGTTGGTAATTGTCTGGGTTGGGACACCAGTGAGAGGCTCATGACTTTAGTGGAGGAGGGAGAGAGAGAGAGACAGACAGACAGACAGACAGACAGACAGACAGACAGACAGACAGACAACACAATTTCAGATGTAGGGTGGAGGACGCAGCTGAATATCCTAGTGGAAAGACCACTGTTGTTAGCATCAGACCTGAGGTTGGATCCCTTCTCAGTAATGGAGAAGGTGTGTTTACCTGGGCAAATCAGTTAATCTGTCTCAGGTAGACTTTTCTCTTCCATCAAATGGTGTTATTGTCCTTGTTTCCTTTGACACCATTGCAGGTCTTATGAATAGTCCTATGAATGACAGAGGGAAATGAAAAGCCTTGGGACAGAGGAGAGATGATGGAGAAGGGAATATAAGCCATTGAACAGGAGATGCACAGACCCAGAAAAAATCTGGAGAAGGGTCGTGGGGTGGAGAGAGCAAGCTAGAGGACATTGTGTCAGAATGTTCTGTTTTCAAATTCTTCATTGATATTTACTAGGTGCAGAATGCACCTAGTGACTTAAACTGTCTGAAGTCCAGCACCTAGCATTCTTTAAAGATGAGGCTGGATTCAGTGGCTTCTAAGAGTCCATCTGCCTCTGAATCTTTGACAAAATTGGTGTGAAAGAGTGAAAAAGATTGAGGGAGAGACAACAAGAAAACAAGGCAGAGGGGGAGATGGATAAAGGGAGTGTGGAGGAGAAAAAAAAGACAGAGAAAGACACACAGAGACAGAGACCAACAGAGATGGAGAAGAAAAGGAGATAGCCTTAAAGGCAAAGAGCTTGAGAAAGAAATGCTTAGAGAGAATGAGGATCTGTGTGGTTCTTTGAGAAAAAAGACCTTGGATAATGTTAAAGAGAATGACCGAAGAGATCATTTTACAGGATCAGGGCACATAATGTTTAAAGAGCACAACGCAGCATGTATCAGGGGGAGGAACTCCTGGAAGTGGGAGGCACCTAGGTGGTGCAATGGATCGAATTTTGAGGGTAGAGTCAGGAACACATTACTTCAAATTCTGTCAATTTCAATAACCATAAAGTGCCTATTTCCTCTGTGTCCCTCGGCTAGTCAGTTAACCTTTATTTCCTTCATTTTCTCAGCTCTAAAAGGGGCATCTTAATAGCTGCTACATCTCAATGTAATTCTGAAGCTCAAATGATAAGCTTATCATTTGTGTAGCACAGTCCTTGGAACATATTAAGGACTTAATAAATACTTATTTTCTTCTTTCTTTAAACAAAAGGGTGGGAGTCTAGGGATTCACGGAGGTTTGAATTGATAATATTCGTACCTTTGGAGAAAAAAAACAGTGGTGTGAGCAACACCTCTCATTTGGTGTGAAAAACAGTCAGAGCAGCTAGATGGTGCAGTGGGTAGAGCACTGGCCCTGGAGTCAGGAAGACCTAAGTCCAAATCTGGCCTTAGACGTTTACTAGCTGTGTGACCCTGGGCAAGTCCCTTAACCATGTTTGCCTCAGTTTCCTCATCTGTAAAATGAGCTGGAGAAGGAAATGGCAAACCACTCCAATATTTCTGCCAAGAAAAGCCCAAATGTGGTTATGAAGAGTCGGACACAACTGAAATGACACAACAGCCTGATAATACGTTCTGAAGAAAGAAAGGATTAGAATTGATAGAGAAAAGGATAGAAGAGAAGTATTGGTAATTGGTTCCAGAACAAGGTGGGATTGTTGGTAGAGAGAGACACACAGAGGTGGAGGTTCAAGGAGAGAATAGGAGACACGAAGAGAGAGGCAACAAAGAAAAACACCTCTTGGTAATTGTTCAGGGTATCAGAACAGAGGCCGAAGGAGTGGGAGGTTCATGTCAGTTGTGGGGGACTAACAGTGAGACAGTGAGGCAGGAAGAGGGACAGTTTCAGATGTAGGGTGGAAGAGACAGCTGAACATCCTAACGAAAAGACCACTGGGGTTAGCATCAGACCTGAGGTTGAATGCTTTCTCAGTAATAGAGAAGGTGTGTTTACCTGGGCAAGTCAGTTAATCTAATTCAGGTAGACTTTTCTCTTCCATCAAATGGTGTTGTCATTCTTGTTTCCTGTAATACCATTGCAGGTCCTATGAAGGAGCCTATTAATGACTGAGGGACACAAGAGGAAATATATGCTGTTGAGGAGGGAATAGATAGACATGGAAGAGAGAACTGGAGAAGGATCCAGAGTAGAGAGAGCAAGCTAAGTTTTGTAGCTCTGGTCATTGTATCAGAATGCTCTGTGTTCAGATCTCCCATCAGACACTTACTAGTTGCAGAATGCTGAGCAAGTGACTTAAACTGTCTGAGCTCCATCATCTAGGGTTCTAAAAAGATGAGGTTGGATTCAGTGGCCGCTGTTTCCATCCACTTGTAAATCTTTGACAAAATTGGTGTGAAAGACTGAAAAAAATTGAGACAGAAACAAGACAGTATAGCAGAGGAGGAGATGGAGAAAGGGAGAGAGGAGAACAAGATAGGCAAATAGGAAAAAAAGAGAGAGAAAGACAGGCAAAAATGGGGGAGAGAGAAAGGAGGAGGAGGAGGAAGAGAAGGAGAGGGAGGCAGGTGGAGAGAGAGAACACAGAAAGACAGAGACTGACAGAGATAGAGACAGAGCAGAAAAGAGATAGTCTGAAAGGCAAAGAGTGTTTGACCAAGAAATATTTATAGAGAAAAAGAATCTGGGTGGTTCTTTGAGAGAGAAAGACCCTAAGTAATTTTAAAGGGAATGACCAAAGAGATCATTTTACAGGATCAGGATAAATAACGTTTAAAGACCATAAATGAGGAAGTGATGTAAGAGGAAGGGGCTCTTGGGAGCAGGAGGCACATAGATGGTGCAGTAGATAGAGTTTGAGGCTAGAATCAGGAACTCATCATTTCAAATCCTGTCAATATCAATAAGCATAAAGTACCTATTAGCTCTCTCACAACGGGCAAGTCAGCTAACCTCTCTGTCAGTTTCCTCGACTCTAAAAGGGGAATCGTGATAGCTACAATTAATGGTAATTCTGAAGAACAAATGATACATTTATCATTTGTGAAGCACAGTCCCTGGAATAAAGTACTTAATAAGGGCTTATTTTCTTCCTTCCCTCTGGAAATGAAAGGGTGGGAATCAGTGGGTTCTAGGGATTCACTGAGGTTTAAATTGATGATAATATTCATATTATTGAAAAAAGATAAAGACTCACAATGAAAAATGCTATCCACATCCAGAGAAAGAACTATGGAATCAGAATGCAGATGGAAGCATACTATTTGCTCTCCTTTTCCTTTGTTGTTTTGTTTTATTGCTTCATTCTCATGGGTCCTCCCATTAGTTCTAACTGTTCTTTACATCATGACTAATGGGAAGATATGTTTAATATGAATGTATAAGTAGAGCCTAAATCAGATGGGGGGGGGAGGAGAGGGAGAGAAAATTGAAAACTCAAAATCTTATGGAAGTGAATGTTGAAAACTAAAAATTAATTAATTAATTTTAGAAAAAAGAAAAAAAGATAATGGCCACCTCTCATTTAGTGCCAGTACCAGTCACCTAATAGCTTTCTGAGGAGGGAAGAGAGACAGGAGGAAAATAGAGCAGATGGAGAAAAAGGATAGATTGGAAGGGAAGTATCAATTAGGAGATTCCAGAGCAAGGTGGAGGGATCAGTGGAGAGACACAGAGATGGAGAAGCAGCAAGAGGAAAGGACACACAAATAGACAGAAGAAGCAGAAATCAACTGTAGGTAGTTGATTGGGGTGTGAGACCAGAGGCCAAGGGAATAGGGGTTCGTGTGAGTGCTGGGGGACTAAGAGTAAGAGAGACAGGAAGAGGAAGGACAATTCCAGATGTGGGGCAGGGGAGGCGGCCAAATAAGGGAGTGAAAAGGCCAGACCCAAGCTTCAGTTCCTTTTCTGTGAATGATGTTGCTGGCCTTATTTCCCATCATTCCACTGCAAGTATGTGGTCCTCTGAATGACAGAGGGCAAAGAAAGCCCTTGAGATGGGTGAGAGCTGAGGGTAAAAGACTTAGAAATAATAGGCCACTAAGTAGGAGAGATACCTAGTCAGCAGAGACAAGTAGCAAAGGGTCCTTGAGTGGGGAGAAGCAGCCAGCTCTCCTAGCAGAATACTTGGAGACAGGATGATCGCACTTGAAATCCTTCCTCACAAACTTATTAGGTATATGACCCTGGGCAAGTCATTTAAACTGTCTAAACCTCCATTTCTGGTGCTCTAAAAAGATGAGCCCCTAAGGTCCACTGAGCTCTAAATAATGTTATTATATTACATATAATATAAATAATATGTTAATATGATAACATATTATTACATATAATGACATGATATATTACATATAATAATATTAATATTGGTGTGTGTGAGAGAGAGACAAAGATTACAAGAGGAGGAGACAGAGAGACAGAGAGAATAAAAGGAAAGCTCACTAGGAAGAGGGGAGAGAGGCAGAGGGAAGAGATTATTGGGAAAGAAAGGGAGGGGGACAACATGAGGGGATGGAGGGAAATAAAGGGAGGGAAAAGGAAGACAGCACTAAACAAGGAGGAGTGAGACAGTGAGAAGGAATCTATATGGATAGAGGCAGGGGGCAAAGAGAAATACCCCTGGGTATTTAAGAGAGAAAAAAGAGGCAAGGGTCCCTTGGGAAAGGACAAGGAGGTGATGAGACGAAAGGAAGAGAAGAGAGGGGATGGAGGAAGAAGGAAGAAAGCACTGCCAGCTGGAGAAGGGAGAGAGGCAATAAAAAGGAGAAACAGGTATGGTGAGGTACAGACAGTCTAAGGGAAGGGAGCATTGATGAGGAAGGAGAGAGGAAAGAAGGAAGGCACTATTCCCAAAAGGGGAGGGAGGAGGAAGGCAGAAGGAAGAGAGTATAAGAAGCAGCAAGCGGTGTGTGTGTGTGTTTGGAAAAGGAAGAGGCGATTAGGAAGGGTAGAAAAAAGTGACAGGAAATGGGAAGGTGTCACTGCAAATGGGACATGGGGAGAGACAAAGGGAAAGAACCACTGGTTAGGAAGAAAAGGGAGGGAGAAAGATGGAAGGGACCATTGTACAAAGAGAAGCCGGGAGCAACAAAGGGAAGGTGGCATGGGAAATGGGGATGGGGGAGCAGAAAGATAGCATTAGGGAGGGAGAAAAGGGGGAGAGAGAAAGGGAAGGCACCACTGGCGATGGGGACAGAGAGAAAAAGGGAAAAGAATAGTGGGCTGGAGGAAACAAAGGAAGAGAACATTGTGAATATGTGGGGGAAATGCAGAGAAGAAAGCAGAGTGTGTTTGTGGGAGGAGAGCCAGTGGCTAAAGAGCAAAGGAGCAGAGCTCTTCTAATGTGGGAGTGCTTAGGGGAGGACTGGGCACTGTCCAGACTGTGCAGTGAGACAGAGGAAAAGAACAGGAGGAACAGAGCTGCAAGGCCTGAGCACAGTCAGGAGGCAGCCAGGGCTCCGAGTGCATCCCCCTGGCAGAAAATGGGATGGGAAGTCAGCACCCAGGTCTGACACTTACTGGCTGGTGAAGGGAGGGCCCAGGTGGAGGGAAGAAAGGGAGAAAACAAGCATGAGAGCAATGGTTAGGGAGGGGAGGGCCCAAGAGGCAGCCAGGGGTCATTCTTGGCACAGCCAGGTACTTGGGGTCAGGACGGCCTGACCTGGACCCCCTCAGAGCTCTGAGACCCTGGGCAAGTCACTGAGCACCTGCTTTGAACCTCAGTATTTCTCCTTGTCTAAAATGATGGTCTGGAACTCAAAGGACTTTATGGTTTTTTCTAGCTCAAAATCTTGTCGTTTAATGTGAAAGAAGAGGAAAGCCCCTAGGGATTGGGGTAGGAGGAGAGGTACAGTAACAAGGACAATTGCATTAAAAACCCCGAGGGAGACGGACAGCCAGAGGGAGACAGACAGACAGACAAAGGAAAAGGACCATAGAGAATTGGGATAGTGATAGCAGTGAGTGAGGCAGCTTGTTCTTCTAGGGGATAAAGCATGGTGCTAGGAGTAAGGAGGACCTGAGTTCTAGTGCTGAGTTACAAATGTACTTGCTCCCTGTCCCAGAGCAGGTCTCTTTAACTGTCTAAGCCTCAGTTTCTTCAGGGTTAGACTCAATTTATACTCAAGTTTCCTTCTACCTCTAAACCTGTGATTCTATAAAGGAGAGAAAGCAAAGAAAAGTCTAAATGGCCTTGCTGTGGTTGGGGAGGGAGTCTAAAAACTGCCAAAGGCTTGTGGGGAGTGGATTGAAGGGGAGTAGCAGGACCAGCCCCCTGTGTTGAAAGGAGAAGAGGAGACTGAAAGGGGATGGACAGTGGGGGATGGGAGGGGGAAGATGGAGGAAGAGCACTTGCGGTAGGCCAGTTTGGGGGGTGAGAGAGACAAAGACAGAGAGAGACAAAGAGGAAGGGAGAAAAGCATACTTGGGATGTAGACAGAGGAGAAAGAAAAAGAGCCCACAGTGGAGGTTGGGGTGAGACATAGATGAGGGAGCTGAAGCACCAAGTAGGGGGCACATCTGTGAATGAAGGGAGTGGTCTGGTAGCAGCCTGTTGTCATAATAGAAAGAAAGTTGTACTTGGAGTCAAATCAGCCTGAGTTAGCAACTTGCTTCTGAAAATTATCAACTGGTCAAGTCTCTTAACTTTTTCAGCTTGAATTTCTTCCTCTAAAAAAAGATGGAGATGAAGTTGCAGTTGGCCACTAAGTGGCCCTTCCAGTAGGATGATTTTTCATTGATGAAGAGGGAAGAGCAAGCCCCATGGGAGTGGATGGGCAGGAAAGACAGTAAATGGGAAGAGACCCAGGAAAGGGCCAGGAGGGTGAGAGAGAGAGACAGTAAGTCTCCTACCGACCAGTGAATGGTAAGGAAAGTCATAAGGATGTGAGTTCAAGCCTCTTCCAATCCTACTTGCTTTGTGGCCCTCAGCACATCACTTAAACTGTCAGACTCAGTTTCCTCTTCTTTCAAAAGAAGGCTTTGAACTTGATGGCCTCTAAGTTCCCTTTCAACTTTAAAATCCTATGAATGATTGGAAGGGGAAGGAAAGGCCTTAGAGGACTGAGTTGAGAGGGGAGACAAAGAGCGAGAAGAGACCTTTGAGGAGGGGAGAGACAAACAAGTAATGGACAGAGGAGAGAAAGGTGGAGAAGAAGAAGGTGAAGAGACCACTTGGTGATGTGAAGGAGATAGGGAGGGAAAGTGCTACTGGAGAATTGTTAATAGAGGTTTTGAATCCTAAGGGAGAGAAGTAGAGGGAGAGATTGGGAGGGAAGAAGGCACTGGGGAATGGGAAGGAAGGAAATAAGCATTTGTGAAGTGGATACTATTTGTAAGGCCCTATACTAAGTGCTTTACAAATATCATCTCATTTGACCCTCAGGACAGCCCTCAATAGTGGGTGCTATCATTATCCTCATTTTATGGCTTAGGAAACTGAGGCACATAGGGGTTGTGATTTGCCCAGCTTCAAACAGCTAGTAAATATGTCAATGTGGATATGAATTAAGATTTCCTGAGTCCAGGCCCAGCACTCTGTTCCCTGCATAAACACTGTCCCTGTAGGCTAGATGGCTTGAGTTCGAATCCTGCCAACAAAGCTATCTCTATAATTCTATGCAGATCACTTTCACTCTTCGTCTCACTTTCCTCCTCTGTAAAATGGTGAGATTGTGCTCAAGGGCCTGTGAAGGCATATCTAAGAGCAATTCTTTGATTCTCGGCTGGAAGGAGAAGGAAGAAAAATACCACTTGGTATTGAGAGAGAGGATGAGAGAATGAAATAGAGACAATTGCCTTATGGGGAAGTCAGAGAAAGAGAGGGAGTGGACTAATGTGGAAAGAGGAGAGGGAGAAAGTTAAAGCAAAGTTACACCATTAGATTGCAGGGAGAGAGAGAGAGAGAGAGAGAGAGAGAGAGAGAGAGAGAGAGAGAGAGAGAGAGAGAGAGAGCAAAGGGTAGAAAGAGACAGAGAAGAAGTCAGAGAGACAGGGAAGAGAGACAGAGGCAAAGAGAGGTAGACATAAACACAGAGACAGAGAAAGAAAGAGAAAGGACAAATCATTTCCTTTAAATGGAAAGGAGAGGGAGAATAAAGAGACCCCATTGTGGAGGAGGGTGAGAGACACAGGTCTGTCACCAGAAGAGAGAGATGAGGTGGAGAGATACATAGGGAAAAGTCAACTGGGGATGGGCCATACTGGGGAAGCCAACTAGTTGTCACAGGAGACAGAACATTGTACTTGAGTTTAGATTGAGTTGAGTTTGAATCTTGACTCAGACACTATTTTTGTGAGTCTGGGCAATCACTGAAGCTCTTAACCTCAGTTCTCACCTTTGAAAGAAAGTGGTTATATTTCATAGTCATTAATTCAGTTAGAGCTATAAGTCTATGATCTCATGAGTGATGGAAGGAGATGGACAAAAAAACTCCATTGGTCAGGGGAAAGAGGAAGAGACCACTGAGGAAAGGGGAGGCAAGTATAAGGGAGTAATTTACTAGGTTTTGGGTAGAGAAAAAGAGAAAAGGCCATCATGAAATATGGGAGAAGAGTGTGAGCAGAGCTCTTGGCCAGAAGGAGAAAAGATGATTAGGAAAGAAGAGGGAGAGAGAGAAGGGAAGGGGCCATTTTGAATGAAAAGAGAGAAACAGAGGGAAGGGGCAACCAAGCTGGGGTGAAGGGAGGCAAAGGGAAGAGTTCTCTAAACAAGGGGGGAGAGAAAGAAAGCAAAGTCACTAGGAGGGAGGGAGGAGAAGGAGGAGACCATTGGCAACAGGCTATGAGGCCTGCAGAGGAGCACAAGAAGCCATTGGGCAGGGCCTAGGGGAAAGAAGAAGCAGAAAAAAGAAATGGAAAAGACCACTTGGGAAAAGTGATGGAATGGACCCCTGGGGAGCTGGAGACAAAGAGAAGAGATGACTGAGTAGAGAGAAGATAGAAGCAGGAGAGAGAAGAATGAGAAAGATGAGACAGAGATAAGAATGAGAAAGAGCCAGAGAGAGAGAGACACAGAGTGAGAGAAAAAAGGAGAGGAGAGGAGAAAGAGAGAGAATGAAGAATAAGGAAGAGGACAGGGGCAGCTAGGTGGCATAGTGGATAGAGCACCTGCCGTGGATTGAGGAGGACCTGAGTTCAAATCCAGTCTCAGACCCATAACACTTACTAGCTATGTGACTGTGGGCAAGTCACTTAACCCTATTGACTAACAAAATTAAAAAAAAGGGAGAGGACAGCTAGGAAGAGAGGAGAGAGCCAGAGGGAAGAGGTCATTGAGAAAGAAAGGGAGGGAGATAAAAAGGAGGGAGGCCGTGAGAATAATGGGAGGGACAAGGAAAATACCACTGCAAAAGGGAGCAGTGAGACAATGAGAAGGGACCAATATGGACAGAGGGAGAGGGCAAAGAGAAATAACCACTGGGTATTAAAGAGAGAAAAAGAGGCAAGGGACCCTTGGGAAAGGACAAGGAGGTGATGAGACGAAAGGAAGAGAACAGAGGGGATGGAGGAAGAAGGAAGACAGCACTGACAGGTGGAGAATGGAGAGAGAAAATTTTAAAAAAAGGTGAATAGGGAAGGGGAAGGAGAAAATGGTGTAAGGGAATGGACCATTGATTAGGTAGTAGGTAAAGAGAATGAAAGAAGAAACCACTGAAAAAAGGAGAGTGAGGATGACAAAGAGAAGAGACCATAGAGGTTGGAGGGGAAGAGAAGGAAGATGCCATTAGGGAGGGTAGAAAAGGGTGAGAGAAAATGGGAAGGTATCACTGGAAATGGGATATAGGGAGAGACAAAGGGAAAGAACCACTAGTTAGGAAAGAGAGGGAAGGAGAAAGAGGGAAGGAACCATTGGGAATGAGATGTGGGGAGAGACAAAGGGAAGATGGCACAGGAGATGGGGATGGAGGGAGATGGAAGATACCATTAGGGAGGGGAGAAAAAGGAGGGAGACAAAGGAAAGGCACAAGTGGAGATGGGGGTAGAATGACAAAGGGAAAAGAATAGTGGACTGGAGAAAACAAGGGAGAACATTATGAATATCTGGGGGGAAATGCAGAGAAGAAAGCAGAGTGTGTTTGTGGGAGGAGAGCCAATAGCTAAAGAGCAAAGGAGCAAAGTGCGTGTAATGTGGGTATGCTAGGGAGAGGCTTGGGCACCTTGCAGAGTGTCCAAGAAGACGCTATCTTGGCAATCTGTCTCATTTTGGGGCCATCTCCAGTCGTCCTGAGCTGTGTCTTGGCGTTGGACCCAGACAGTCTGGAGGAGAAAGTGGGGCTCCTGATTTTGGGCAGCCCTCCCTCACTTCAATCCAAGACATTTGCAAGTCATGGAATCACATTTGTGATGTCATGCTCCTGTTTGAGAAGGAAGGACAAACCTCACACACACAGGAGAGAAGAGCAGGAGGGACACAGCAGCAGTGCCTGAGCACAACCAGGAGGCAGCGAGGGCTCCGAGTACATCAACCTGGTAAGAAATGGGATGAGAATTCAGCACCTAGGTCTGACGCTTAACTAGCTGGTGAAAGGAGGCCCCAGGTGGAAGGAAGAAAGGGAGAAAACAAGCATGAGAACAGTGGGGAGGGGAGGGGCCCAAGAGGCAGTCAGGGGTCATTCTGGCCAGACCCATGCACTTGGGGTTAGGACAGCCTGACCTGGAAGCATAGTCACAACCTCAGAGCTCTGAGACCCTGGTAAAATCAATTAAACCTCAGTTTCTGTTCCTTTAAAAATGATGGTCTTGAACTGACAGACCCTTAAGGTTCTTTCTAGCTCAAAAGTCCTGTGTTCTTGTGAGAAAGAAAAGGAAAACCCTTAGGGATTGGGGTGAGAGGGGAAAGATATAGTTAGAAGGAAGATTCCATTAGACAGACAGACAGACACACACACACACGCACGCAAACACATACACACACACAGAGTAAGACAGTGAGATACAGTGAAAAGACCACGGAGAATTCCATAGTGATGAGGGTGGGTGAGGCACCTGGTTCTCTTAGTGGATAAAGCATGGTGCTTAGAGTCAGGAGGACCTGAGTTCTAGTGCTGACTTACAAACCTACTTGCTCCCTATCCCAAAGCAGGCCTCTTTAAAGGTCTAAGCCTCAGTTTCTTCAGGGTTAGACTCAATTTCCCTTAAGTTTCTTTCCACCTCTGAACCTATGATCAGTAAATGACAGAGAGTGAAGGAAAAGGCTAAATAACCTTGCTGTGCTGGCAGAGAGACTCTAAAAGGTGCCAAAGGCTTGTGGGGAGTGGATTGAAGGGGAAGGAGCAGGACCAGCCCCACTGTACACAGAGCAGAGGAGGAAAATGAAAGGGGATGGACAACAGGGGATGGGAGGGGGAAGATGGAAGAAGAGCTCTTGGGGTGGGTCAGTGTTGGGGGAGGGACACAAAGACAGAGAGACAAACAGAGGGGGAAAGCAAACTTGGTAATTGGATAGAGAGAAGGGAAAGAGCCCACTGTGGAGGGTAGGGAGAGGCAGAGGGAGGGAGCTGAAGAACCCAGTTGGGGGCACTTCTGAGGTTGAAGGGGATGGTCTGAGGTGCAGCTTATTGTTAGAATATTGCATTTGGAATCAAATCACCCTGCGTTAGCAACTTGTTTCTGAAAATTATCAGTGGGTCAAGTCACTTAACTTTTCTCAGCTCTAATTTTCTCCTCTAAAAAAAAAAAGATGAAAATGGAGTTGGCCACTAAGGGTCCCTTCCTGTAAGATGATCTTATCAGTGATTGATGCCCCATGGCGTTGAATGGGCAGGAAAGAGATTAAGTGGGGAAGAGACTCAGGAGAGGGCCTACTGGTCTTGGATGGTGGGAGAGAGTGACAGTAAGTCTCCTAAGACCAGTGGATGATACTTAGGGTCAAAAGGAAATGAGTTGAAACTACTCTTGCAAACCTACTTGCTGTGTGGCCCTGGGCACACCACTTAAACTTTGAGGCTCAGTTTCCTTTTCTCTGAAAAGAATTCTTTGAACTTCATGGACTCTCAGATCCCTTCCAGCTGTCCAAGATTCTCTGCTTTCCCCATAGAGAAGGAAAAGACTACTTGGTACTGGGGTAGAGTCAGAGAAACTGAGACTGAGGGAGAAGGCTTCTGAGGCGGGGAGAGGAATGCAGGAAAGGGACTACTATGGACATAGGAAAGGGAGAGTCAGAAGAAGCGGCCAAGTAATGATGTACTGAGATAGAGTGGAGGCTGGTGCAGTAGAGAGAGACACATACACAGAAGTGGAGACAGAGACACTTAAAGAGAGAAAAAACTCCATGGCAAGGGGGAGCTAGAGAGGGAAGAGACCATTGTGCCAGGGTATGAGAGGCACAGAAGCAGGGATGAAAGGGAAAGGGACACCTGGCTGGGGGAAGCAGCTGGGCATTAGTGATGCAGAGAGCAATGCACTTGAGTCCAGATCCTGCCTCAGACATTTTCCAACTCAATCAACCTCAGCAAGCCGTTGAAGGTCTCTGAACCTCTGTTTCCTTCTCTTTAAGATGTTGGGATGTTAGATTCGACAGCCTGGAAGGTCTCTTCCAGCTTTAAGATTCTGTGAATGGTAGAAAGGGTAAGGAAAGGCCTCAGGGGATTGAGATGGGAGGAGGGAGTGTTGGAAAACCTCTGAGGAAGGGAGAGAAACACAGGGAGTGGACAGAGAGGGAGAGAAAGATCTGGAGAGGGAGAAGGGGAAGGGACCACTTGACAACTGGAAAGTGCTCCTGTGGAATTGTTGATGAAGGTTTTGAACCACAAGGGAGAGGAGAAGAGGAAGAGAGCCAAAGAGAAGAAGAGACTAGGGAAGGAGAAGGAAGGAAACAAGCATTTGTTAGGTGGCCACTATGTGTCAGGCCCTATGCTAAGTGCTTTACCAGCATCTTATTTGATCCCCAGAACAGCCCTCTGCAGCAGTTGTGATCATTATCTTCATTCTATAGTTTAGGAAATTGAGGCACACAGACATTGTGAATTGCCAAGAGTCACATAGCTAGTAAATATCTGAGGCTGGATTTGAACTCAGGTCTAACAAAGTCCAGGTGAAGTACTCTGTCCACTATACTTGCAGTGTCCCTGGAGCATGGATGATTTGAGTGAAAATCCAACCCCAAAACTATCTTTATAACTCTGTACAGATCACTTCTACTCTCCCAGTTTCTTCCTCTCTAAAATAATGAGATTGTATGGGTCAACTAGGAGGTACAGTGGATAGAGCACCAGCCCTGGAGTCAGGAGGACTTGAGTTCAAATCTGGCCTCAGACACTTACTAGCTGTGTGACCCTGGACAAGTCACTTAAACCCGTTTGCCTCACCAAAAAAAAAATAATAATGAGACTGTTCCCAGGAGCCAATGAGGATGCACCTAAGACCATATCTGTTGTTCTGGGATTAAAGGAGAAAGAACAAATATACCACTTGGTAGAGGGAGAGAGGGAGAGTGAAATAGAGACAATTGCCTTGTAAGGAGGTCAGAGAAACAATGGGAAGGGACTAGTGTGAACAGAGAAGACGGAGAAAGTCAAAGGGAAGGGATACCAGAGGATTCAGGGAGGTAGAAAGTGACAGAGAAGTCAGAGAGACAGGGGGAAGGGAGATAGAGAGAGATAGAGAAGGGACAAACAGTTTTCTTTAAATGGAAAGGAGAGGTAGAAGAAAATGAGAAAGAGAGAGAAAGGGAGAGACCGAGAGAGAGACAGAGAGGGAGACAGAGAGAGTGAGGTAAGAAAAGGAGAGGAGAGGAGAAAGAGAGACAATGAAGAAAAAGGGAGAGGACAGGGGCAGCTAGGTGGTGCAGTGGATAGAGCATCTGCCCTGGATTGAGGAGGACCTGAGTTCAAATCCAGTCTCAGACCCATAGCACTTAGTAGCTATGTGACCCTGGAAAAGTCACTTAACCTTATTGCCTAAGGAAATGAAAAAAGGGAGAGGATGGCTAGGAAGGGAGGAGAGAGCCAGAGGGAAGAGATCAATGGGACAGAAAGGGAGGGAGACAAAAAGCAGGGAGGGCTGGGGAATAATGAGAGGGACAAGGAAGATACCACTGCAAAAGGGAGCAGTGAGACAATGAGAAGGGACCAATATGAACAGAGGGAGAGGGCAAAGAGAAATAACCACTGGTTCTTAAAGAGAGAACAAGAGGCAAGGGACCCTTGGAAAAGGAAAAAGAGGTAACGACACAAAAGGAAGAGAACAGAGGGGATGGAGGAAGAAGGAAGACAGCACTGACAGGTGGAGAAGGGAGAGAGAAAATAAAAAAAAGGTGAATAGGGATGGGGATGGAGGAAATGGTCTAAGAAAATGGACCATTGATTAGGCAATAGGGAAAGAGAATGAAAGAAGAAACCACTGAAAAAAGGAGAGTGAGGATGACAAAGAGAAGAGACCATAGAGGTTGGAGGGGAAGAGAAGGAAGACGCCATTGGGGGGGTAGAAAAGGGTGAGAGAAAATGGGAAGGTATAACTGGAAATGGGATATGGGGAGAGACAAAGGGAAAGAACCGTGGGTTAGGAAGAAGAGGGAGGGAGAAAGATGGAAGGGACCATTGGAAAAAGAGAAGTGGGGAGAGACAAAAGGAAGATGTCATGGGAGGTGAGGAAGGGGGGAGATGAAACATACCAGTAGAGAAGGGAGGAAAAGGTGAGAGAGAAAAGAAAGGAGCCACTAGGGATGGGGACAGAATAACAAAGGGAAAATAATAGTGGACTGAAGAAAACGAGGGAGAAGAACATTGTGAATATCTGTGGGAAATGCAGAGAAGAAAACAGAGTGTGTTTGTGGGAGGAGAGCCAATGGCTAAAGAGCAAAGGAGGAAAGTGCTTGCTAATGGGGAAGTGCTTGGGTGAGGCCCAGGCACTGTGCAGATTGTCCAATAAGAAGCCATCTTGACAATCCATCTCATTTTGGGGCCATCTCCAGTCGTCCTTAGCTATGTCTTGGCACTGGACCCAGACGGCTCTGGAGGAGAAAGTGGGGCTGGAGACTTTGGGCAGCCCTCCCTCACTTCAGTCCAATCCATTTGTAAGTCATGGAATCACATTCCTGAAGTCACGCTCCTCTTTGAGAAGGAAGCACAAACCTCACACACACAGGAGGGAAGAGCATGAGGGACAGAGCAGCAAGGCCTGAGCACAGTCAGGAGGCAGCAAGGGCTCTGAATGCATCAACCTGGCAGGAAATGGGATGAGAATTCAGCACCCAGCTCTGACACTTACTGGCTGGTGAAGGGAGGGCCCAGGTGGAGGGAAGAAAGGGAGAAAACAAGCATGAGAGCAATGGGTTGTGGAGTGGAGGGGCCCCAAGAGGCAGCCAGGGGTCATTCTTGGCACAGCCAGGTACTTGGGGTCAGGACGGCCTGACCTGGACCCCCTCAGAGCTCTGAGACCTTGGGAAAATCAATTAAACCTTGGTTTCTGTTCCTCTAAAATGATGGTTTTGAACTCACAGACCTTTAAAGTTTTTTCCAGCTCAAAATTCTGGTTTTTTGTGAGAAAGAAGAGGAAAGCCCTTAGGGATTGGGGTGAGAGGGGAAAGATATAGTTAAAAGGAAGATTCCATTAGACAGAGACAGACTGACAGACACACAGACATGCACACACACACACACACACAGAGTAAGATAGTGAGATACAGTGAAGAGACCACGGAGAATTCCATAGTGATGGTGGTGGGTGAGGCAGCTGTTTCTCCTAGTGGATATAGCATGGTGCTTGGACTCAGGGGGACCTGCCTTTTAGTGCTGAGTTACAGACCTACTTGCTTCCTGTCCCAAAGCAGGTCTCCTTAACTGTCTAAGCCACAGTTTCTTCAGGGTTAGACTCAATTTCCCTTAAGTTTCCTTCCAGCTCTGAACCTCTGATCTATAAATGACAGAGAGTGAAGGAGAAGGCGAAATGGCCTTGCTGTGCTGGTAGAGACTTTAAAAGCTGCCAAAGGCTTGTGGGGAATGGATTGAAGGGGAAGGAGCAGGACCAGCCCTACTGTGTACAGAGGAGAGGAGGAGAATGAAAGGGGATGGACAACAGGGAATGGGAGGGGGAAGATGGAAGGAGGAGCACTTGGAGTGGGCCAGTGTCGGGGACGGACACAAAGACAGACAGAGACAAAGAAAGGGGGAAAAGAAAACTTGGTAATTGGACAGAGCGAGGGGGAAGAGCCCACTGTGGAGGGTGGGAAGAGGCAGAGGGGAGGGAGCTGAAGGACCTAGTTGGGGGCAGTTCTGAGGTTGAAGGGGATGGGCTGGGGGAAGCTCATTGTTATAACAGAATATTGTATTTGGAATCAAATCACCCTGAGTTAGCAACTTATTTCTGAGTTCCTGAGAAGTCATTTAAGTTCTCTCAGCTTGAATTTCCTCCTTTAAAGAAAAAGATGGATGTGGAGTTGGAGCTGGTCACCAAAGGTCCCTTCCAGTTGGATGATCCTATTAAGTGATGAAGAGAGAAGGGTAAGCCCTGTGGGAGTGGATGGGTAGAAAAGAGAGTAAGGGGGCAAGAGACCCAGGGAAGGGCACACTGGGCATGAAGGGTGAGAGAGAGAGAGACAGTAAGTCTCCTACCAACCAGAACATGGTAACTAGAGCCAAAAGGATGTGAGTTCAAGCTCTTCTTGTAAACCTACTAACTGTGTGGTCCTTGGTACACCACTTAAACTGTCAGACTCAGTTTTTTTTTTCTGTAAAAATAGATCTTTGGACTTGATGGCCTCTCAGTCCCCTTCCAGTTCTCTAACATTCTGTGCTCTTCCATTAGAGAAGGAAAAAAAACTGCCTGATATAGGAGTGATTGATTATTGTCCTTTTTTTCTCGAAGAGAACCAAAATGACACCACCATGTTAGAATCAAGCTACAATGTGTCCGACTGTGGCTGATCAGACCAAGAGGAGCTTGGAATGCTCCACCACAAGTCGGGCACAAATACTGCATATGAACATTTGGTGTGGATTCTCTAAATGTGTGCGTCTTAAATTTTATTTTTAAAAAATTTAATTAGTATTTTTTCCAATTACACATAAAGATACTTTCCAACATTCATTTTTGTACAATTTTGAATTCCGAATTTTCCTCCCTCCCTCCCCTCCCTCCTCCCTCCCCAAGACAGTAAGCAATCTGATACAGATTATACATGCACAATCATATTAAATGTATTTCTACGTTAGTCATGTTGTGAAAGAAGAATCAGAACCAAAAGGAAAAACACTGGCATCTCACATTTCTTTAGAGCTAATTCAGTTCTGCTTTACTTATCAAGCACAGCACCTTCTCTGATGAGGGCATGCCATGCTGGGCAGTCCGGTGCCAGTGCCTCCCATGTCACAAAGTCATATAGGGGTAGAGGCAGAGAGATTGAGATTGAGGGAAAAGGCTTCTGAGGCGGGGAAAGGAATGTAGGGAAGCTACTACCATGGACAGAGGAAAGGGAGAGTCACAGGAAGGGGCCAAGCAATGATGTGCTGAGATAGAGTGGGGGCTGGTACAAGAGTGAGACACACACACATAAGTGGAGACAGAGACACTTAAAGAGAGAGAAGACTCCTTGGTAAGGGGGAGCTAGAGAGGGAAGAGACCACTGTGTCAGGGTGTGAGAGGCAGAGGTCCAGGACCACAGGGGAAGGAGAAGAAGCCGGGATGAAAGGGGAAGGGACACCTGGGGATGGGCTGGGGGAGGCAGCTGGGCTTTATTGATGCAGAGAGCAATGCACTTGAGCCCAGATCCTGTCTTAGGCATTCTCAAGGTCAGTTAGCCTCAGCAAGTCATTGAAGGTCCCTCAGCCTCTATTTCCCTCTTTGTAAGATTTTGGGGGGTTGGATTTGATGGCCTGAAAGGTCCCTTCCAGCTTTAAGATTCTATGAATGGTGGAAAGGGGAAGGAAAGCCCTCAGATGATTGAGATGGGAGGAGAAAGGGAGCATTAGAAGTCCTTTGAGTTGAGGAAACACAAACAGGGAATGGACAGAGGAAAGAAATGGCTAGAGAGGGAGAAGGGGAAGAGACCACTCGATAATTGGAAAGTGCTCCTGTAGAACTGTTGATGAAGATTTTGAACCACAAGGAAGAGGAGAAGAGGGAGAGATCCAAAGGGAAGGAGGAAATGAGGAGGGGAAGGAAGGAAACAAGCATTTGTGAAGTGGCCATTATGTGACAGGCCCTGTGCTAAGTGCTTTACAAATGTCTTATTTGATCCCCAGGACAGCCCTCTGCAGCAGGTGTGATCATTATCTTCATTCTAGAGTTTAGGAAATTGAGACACACAGACATTGTGAATTGCCAAAAGTCACATAGCTACTAAATATGTGAGGCTGCATTTTAACTCAGGTCTTACAGAGTCCAGGTGAAGTACTCTTTCTACTATACAAGCAGTGTCCCTGGAGCACTGAGGATTTGAGTTGAAATCCAACCCCCAAAACTATCTCTATAACTCTGTATGGATCACTCTACTGTCCCAGTTTCTTCCTCTCTAAAATAATGAGACTGTACCCAGGGACCAATGAGGACATGTCTAAGACTGTATTTGCTATTCTGGAATGAAAGTAGAAAAAAATACCACTTGGTATAGGGAGAGAGGGACAGTAAAATAGAGAGAACTGCCTTGTGAGGAGGTCTGAGAAACAAAGGGAAGGGACTAGTGTGGAAAGAAGAGAGGGAGAAAGTCAAAGGGAAGGGATCTCAGAGGATGCAGAGAGGTAGAAAGAGACAGAGAAGACAGAGAGATAGGGGGAAGGGAGACAGAGAGATAGAGAAGGGACAAACAGTCTTGTTTAAATAAAAAGGAGAGGTAGAATGAAAAGAGACCATGGCAGAGACAGATGAAAGACAGAGGTATAAGACCAGATGGGAGAGATGGAAGGGAAAAATCAACTGAGGATGGGCTATACTGGGAAAGCCAACTAGATGTCACAGGAGATAGAACTTTGTACTTGAATTTAGTACAAATTATGTATGAATCTTGACACTTACACTTTCTTTGTGGGTCTGGGTAGTCATTTAACCTATAGGCCTTGGTTTACAACTCTGAAAAAAAGGGGTTGTATTTCATCACCATGAATTCCCTTCCTGCTCTAAAACCATTATCTGATGAGTGATGGAAGGAGATAGAGGGAAAAGAGCATTGGCCAGGAGAAAAAAGAAGAAACCACTGTGAAAAGGGGATGAAAGTGTAAGGGAGGAGTTGACTAACTCCTTGGGGAGAGACAGAGAGAAAAGGCCATCATGGGATATAGGGGAAGAAAGTGACCAGAGCACTTGAGCAGGGGTGGAGGGAGGTTAGGGAAAGGACCACTGGGGAAGAAAGAGAGAGAGAAAGAAAGGGAACGGACGATTTAAGATGAGAGGTGAAAAAGAGAGGAAAGAGCCTGCTAAGGTGGGCAGTGGGGAGAGATAAAGAGAAGAGTTCAGTAAACACGGGGGGAGAGAAACAAAGCAAAACCAGGAGGAGAGAGTGAGGAGAGGAAGGAGACCTTTGGCAACAGGGGAAGGGGCAGACAGTGGAAGCCAAGAAG